>NW_007727223.1:432500-453872 GCF_000696425.1 Galeopterus variegatus
TTTTATATATATATATATATATATATATATATATATATATATCTCACAGTTTCTTTATCCTTTCATCCATCAATGGAAACTTAGGTTGTTTCCTTATCTTGGCTGTTGTAAATAATGCTGCAGTGAACATGGGAGTGCAAATATCTTTTGACTTTGATAATAGCCATCCTAACAGGTATGAGGTGGAATCTCACAATGGTTTTGATTTGCATTTCCCTGATGACTAGTGATGTTGAGCATCCTTTCATATACCTGTTGGCCATTTTTATGTCTTCTTTGGAGAAATATCTATTCAGGTCTTTTGCCCATTTTTTAATTAGGTTATTAGTTTTTCTACTATTAAATTGTATGAGTTCTTTATAAATGTTGGATATTAACCTATAGATAAGGGATTTTTATCATCTGTTTTCCAAGGCTCAGAGAGGTCCTGCTAATAAGTGTAAGTGATAGAATCTTTTTTGGAAATAATTGTGGATAAATAAGCATGTTGGCTGTAAGTACAAGGCACTCTTTAAAAGAAAAGTTAATCTGTTAGATTTCAAGAGGGGATAACAGTAAATCTTTCAGCCTTGAATCAGGCAAATTTTAAATGTTCATCCATTTTCAGATTAAAAATAGATATTCAGGCTTGGTATTTGAATTCTATCCCTGAAAACTACAGATGCCTAAGAAAAAGATAATTGTTGCATAGGTTGGAGACTTTGTGAAAAATATGGTTATGATGATGTACCCCCCCACCCCCGCCTTTTTCTAATCAGCTCAAATAGCTAACAATAGTTTGCCTGTAGTCTATAGATTTCTATGGGCATTTTCCTGAAGATGCCTAGCTACTATCACTGAAGTCAGAAATAATTCTGAATAATGTTCAAAACAAAGAAGGCTTTGTTTATCTTACACTGCTGCATTAGAAATGAGCCAACAGTCCAATAAGACTTATCACCCTTTCAAGTTTCAATATAGCTTATTGCCAAGTACATTTTTATTTTTAAAGCTCAGCATAAGGAGAGACAGATTAGCAATTGGATTTATTCTATACAAAAGAAGTCTGTAACTGTCGTGGGTTTCAATATGTTTTGTCCAAGGAAATAGAAGTATGGCCCTTTAAACAGATATTAAAGACATAAGGTAATGATGTACTGGGAATCTAAATTTAACCAATATGCACGGGTTAAACAAAGGATTGGATGTGATCCTGGATAAATTAATGATTCTCATTGAGCCTTAATTTCCATGTCTGAAAAGTGGAAATAATTGTTCATTCTGAAAGAGTAAGAAAAATAAATGTTACTTCTTAATTCAGCAGGTACTCTGGTCTCACGGTTATTTTGCTTACAGATATATTCATAGGTCAAAGATGTCTGGGCATCTATAATAATGCTTTCTGAGTTAGGAACCAATGACTTTTGGGCTGCTCACAGAATTACGGTCTTGTAAAGTTAGACTAGTGATAAGTAATAAATAAGACAAAGAAAAAAAATCCAGAGATATCATCTTTAGGAAAAACTGTGCAATGATGAAACTTTCAATCTCAGAACTGAGCAGACATACATGTAAGATTCTAGTGTAGCCTCCCTAGCCCTCAAAAACACTAAGATGACATGTTCTAAGGTGGTTCCTGTATCCTCCCTGTCTGTAGAACATTTGTCCACTTATTCGGTCCAGTCTCCCACTAGCCTTCCCACACAAATGAGTTCCTGGGTAGATGCTTTATGGTGATTGTCCTCTGTTACGTGACAACAACAAAATACTGACTCATGTAAGAAATGAACTTTTTAACAACCCTAAATGCCTCCAGTTTTCACATGCCAAACAGAATAGACCCCTGTTGCCAGCTAATTTGAAAATTTACACTCCAGCTTTTAGCTTAACATTCTCAACTTTGTTGCCATTCCATCATACAGAAGCAGTCTTGGTATTCTGAAGCTGGAGCAAAATGCGACAAAGTGAGGTTGTTTCTACTGACTGGGCACACAGTCAAATGCATGTCATCAAGACTAAGGGTTCAATCACATGCTGTTCTTTCTTGATTAAAAAACTCATTAATCTGACACTCATGGAGGCAGATCCTCATTGTTTTTCTGTTTTTGTTTTTACCTTCTGGGCTCACATGTCCATATAGTCACTTTTGAAGACCCACCTAATTCTGAAACTTAAATATGCGTGAGATCTAAGTAGAAACATTTAGGCCTGTTTTAGAGGGGAAAAAAGTAGTAACCTAGCTTAGCTGAAATCTTAAACAAGACCTTTAGGTTGGAACAAAATAATCCTCCTTTACCCTTTCTCTGCAATGGATCTGACTTGCCTATGGAAAAAATAATGGTACATCATTAGTACTTCTAATATAATTCTTTTTTCTTGCTGGAAAACATTTATACAATGTGGGGTGGGACATATAGTAAAACGATTAAAAGCATGGGCTGCAGAGACAGATGACTCAAGTCCAAATCCTGGCTCCAATTTTTTGTGTGTGCTCTTGGGCAACTTAGTTGCCTCAGTTTTCTCAGCTAATAAATGAGATAATAATAGTGTCTGTCATAAACTTGTGAGAATTAAATTAGTTAATACATGTAAACAGTTACATACTAATAAGTGTAAGCTGTAATTATTATTTTTCAAAAGTATAATAGAGCAGGTAAGAGGTGACCTATAAGTCACATATTAATGAGGTTAATAAAAGGACCTTTTTCACCACAATAACTAACTACATTGTATATTGACAAAATAAAAAAAAACAAAAACAAAAACAAAAGTATAATACAGCAGGTAAGAGGTGACCTATAAGTCACATATTAATGAGGTTAATAAAAGGACCTTTTTCACCAGAAAAAAAAAGAAAGAAAGAAACATGACTCTGGAAGATTCAAATTCAATGACTGGGTGTTTTATGAAGCCGAGGAGAACTTAAATAGAGAGTAACCTAAGTCCAGAAGGTTCTGCAGGAAAAAATGAGAAACGATCATTTTTTGGATGAATGCCTAAATTGTAAGCATTTAATCCAAGGCACTGTGCCAGGCACTTAACACTTATGACAAGGTTTAGTCTTCACACCACTCCTGTGAATTCGGCTTGGTCCCTACTTTACAGATGAGCCAGTTTAGTCTCACTAAAGTTAAATAATTTGCTCAAGCAGTGAGGAAATGGCGGGGCCCAAATTTGGACCAAGTGTATCTGACGCCATATGTGAATTGAGAACTATGATAGCGTGTCTTTAGAATGTGCTCAAGAATATACATGTATATACGGAGGGAGATACTCAGAGAGAGAGACAGAGATGGGGTGGGGGGTGTATGTGTATGTATATGTATGCATATACATATATACGTATATATTTAATCTAATAAAATACCCTTTGAGGATCACTTTGTAGAATTAACTATTTTGGGTTTTTTTTTAAATTTCCACATTCCCCTGGGATAAAATAATATCATATTAGTGATATAGATTTGATTTCATAGTACATGAAAAACTACTCATTTTATGAAAGTTCTTATTTCTCTATTAGACCGTTTTCTCTGGGACCACTTTTCTTAACCCAATAAGAGATACTATATCAATTCCCAAAAGATATTTTCTAATTCTAAGTCTCACTGATCCCAGGTTTTCATGATGTTAGATAAAAATAGAGCTCTCCAAATCAAAAAGAGGACAGTTAAGCTCTGAAACTCTCCACTCATATATAATGGGCTCAACAAAAGAATAACAATTTAATGTACTCATGAAATATTATTCACTGCTTATTATGTGCCAGACACTGCTCTAGGACTGAGGAGGAAACAACACAGAAGATACCACGCCCTCAAAGAGCTTACATCTACTGGGGGACAGAGGAAACAAGTGAGTAACTAAATACATAAGCACATGTACAACATAATTCCAGGTAGTGAAAAGTGCATGGAGGAAGAAAAGCAGGTCAAGGAGATGGTGAGTGAGTAGAAGTGGGAGCTGCTTCACGTAGAATGGTGAGGACAGCCATGGCTGAGCAAAGACCTCAGGGAAGTGAGAGAACAACGAGAGGATCTTTACAAGGCCTGTTCCAAGAGGTGAGAAAAAGCAGCACAAAAACCCAAAGGAAAAATGAGCCTGGTGAGTCCTCACAACTGGAAACAGACCAGTGTGGCTGAATACACTGAAGGAAAAGGTGAGTCTACAGTGGAAGTAGGTGTGAGAGTGTATGTGGCCTTGGAGTAAGAGTTTCACTTTTATTTGAAGTGTGCTGAGAAGCTATCGGATGTTTGGGAGCAGAAGAGTGGTGTCATGATTTTTTTTATGCATATTCATGGAGCACAAAACTAACACTTATCACCAGTGCCCCAGATTTGATGATCAGATCAATACTATCAGCATGTCTATTACCACAAATTGAAAATATTCCCCATGTGCCCCATCCAGCTTCTCCCCAGTCTTCCTTCCCCTCCTCCCTCCACCACCTGCAACCTCAGGTCTGTTCTCTCCCTCTGCAAGTCTAAGTCCGAAGTACCATTGTGATTTTTCTTTACTTCCTTCTTTTTTCTCTTAGCTCCCACTTTTTAGTGAGGACAAGGGGTGTTTCTCTTCCTGTACCTGGCTTATTTCACTTAACATGATTTTCTCCAAGCACATCCATGTTGATATGAATGGCAGAAACTCATCCTTTTTTATGACTGAGTAGTATTCCATTGTGTATATATACCAAATTTTCCTTATGCACTCATCAGTTGAAGGATATTTAAGCTGGTTCCATATCTTGGCTGTTGTAAATAGAGCTGCAATGAACTTGGGAGTGTAGGTATCCCTTTTAAATTATTATTTCCATTCCTTTGGGTATATAATCAGAACTGGGATTCCTGGATCACGTGGCACATCTATCTAGTCATTTGAGAAAACTCTATACTGTTTTCCATAGTGGCTCTACTAATTCACAGGCCCACCTACAGTGTAGAGGAGCTCCCCTTTCTCTGCATCCTCACCAGAATTTGCTGTTCTCAGTCTTTTTGATTACAGCTAGTCTAACTTGGGTGAAATGATATCTCAGGGAGGTTTAAATTTGCATTTCCTGGACGACTGGTCATGTTGAGCATTTTTTCATGTATTTATTGGCCATTTGTATGACTTCCTTTGGGAAATGTCTATTCAGCTCCTTTGCCCATTTTTTAATTGGGTTATTTGGGTTTGTTTTACTGTGAAGTTGTTTGAGTTCCTTGTGTTTTCTGGATATTAATCCCTTTTTTTTTTTTTTTGTCTTTTTCGTGACCAGTAAGGGGATCGCAACCCTTGGCTTGGTGTCACCTGCACCGTGCTCAGCCAGTGAGCACACCGGCCATTCCTATATAGGATCCGAACCCACGGCGGGAGCGTTGCTGCACTCCCAGTGCCGCACTCTCCCGAGTGTGCCACGGGGCTGCCCTTTTTTGATGTATAGTTTGCAAGTATTTTCTTCCATTCTGCAGTTGTCTTTTCACTCTGTTGATTGTTTCCTTTGCAGTGCAGAAGCCTTTTTGATTGATATTATCCCATTTATTTATTTATTTATTTATTCTTTTGTTGCTTGTGATTTTTGGTGTCTTATTCATAAAGTCCTTGCCCAGTCCTACTTCCTGAAGTGTTTCCCCTATTTTTTCTTTTAGTAGTTTTATAGTTTCAGGTCTTATACTTAAATATTTAATCTATTTTGAGTTGATTTTGGTATGTGGCAAGAGTTATAAGTCTAATTTCATTCTACTGCATATGGATGTCCAATTTTCCTAGCACCATTATATTGAAGAGGCTGTCTTTTCTCCAATGTATGTTCTTGCTGCCTTTGTTGAAGATCACTTGATTGTAAGTTGGTGGGTTAATTTCTGGGTTCTCTATTCCATTCAATTGGTTCTAGTGTCTGTTTTTATGCCAGTACTATGCTGTTTTGGTTACTACAGCTTTGTAGTACAATATGAAGTCAGGTAGTGGTATGCCTCCACCTTTATTTTATTATTATTTATTATTATTATTATTATTATTTATTATTATTATTATTATTCTTGCTCAGGGTTGCTTTGGGTATTCGAATCTTTTGTTTTTCCACATGAATGTTAGGATTGTTTTTCCTATTTCTGTGAAGAATGTCATTGGTATTTTAATGGGGATTAAAATCACCAAATGTTATATTTTATAATTATATATGTATATAGTCTATTGAATTTTCTATATTTCCCTTCAATTCTGTTGGTATTGCTTCAAGTATTTAAGGACTCTGTTATTAGTAGTATATATGTTTATGCTTCTTATATATTTCTGATGGATTGACCCTTTTGTCATTATAAAATGTCCATCTTTTTCTGTAGTAACACTTTGTTGCTTTTTTGTGATGTTAGAATGACCATTTCAGTTCTTTTGTTGTTATAGTTTTCAGGTTGTTTTAGGCTGTTTTCATCTTTGAATATAAAATATCTCCTATAGCTCAAACCTGGTGATCTTTGCCTTTTAATTTGAGTATTTATTCGATTCACATCTAATGTTATTGGCATGGTTGCATTTCCTTCTATTGCTTTGGTTTTTTGTTGTCTATATGTGTCATGTCTTTTTTCCCTCTTTTTTTTTCACCTTCTCTTGTATTAAATTTTTCTAATATAACATTTAAGTATATTAATGATTTAAAATTATATTATGAGATATTTCCTTAGTGGTTACCCTAAGGATTATAATATACATTTGAACTAATCAGGATCTACTTTAAATTTATACTGACTTTGCTCCAGTGAAATATCAAAACTTTACTACTTCTACAGAGCTCAATTTCTTCCCCCAGTTTTTGTGATATTGCTGTTATACAAATTATTTCTTTATATGTTACAAACCACAGCATACACTGGTAAAATTATTACTTGAAAATATCTTATATGTTTTAAAGAAGCTCAGAGAAGAAAGAGAGAATGTATATATTTATAGATTTTTCTATATTAACCTTATTTACCATTTCTAGTCCTTTTTATTTCTTCCTGTGTTTTTGAGTTACCATACATTGCCATTTTCTCACTCCAGTACAGCTTTATTCCCACCCACTTGTTCTTTTCTCTTATTTTCAAATATATTACATTCATATGTTATAGGCCCAACAGTATAATTGTTTACATATTTTTACTAATTGCTTTTTAAGTGAGTTAAGAGAAGATATAGGCAAGTATCCTGTCTTTTGTAATTGTCTACATAATTACCTTTAGAATGCTCTTTCCCTTCTTTTCCATGTGGATTTGAATTACTAAATGGTGTAACTTGCTTCCAGTCTGAAGAACTTCAGTATTTCTTGTAAAGCAGTTCGGATCTGATAGAAACAATTATATGGGGTTTTGTTCAGCTGAGAAGGCACTTACTTCACCTCCACTTTTAAAAGATAGTTTTGTTCAATATACAGCACTTGGTTGAAACATTTTTACTTTCAGCCCTTTGAATATGTCACCCCAATGCCTTATGATCTCCATTGTTTCTGATGGGAAGTTAACTGTTAATCATAGTGGAATCTCTACATGAGTAGAAATCTGTACACAAGTTATTTTTCTCTTACTGCTTTTAAAATATTATTTTTATCTTTGGCTTTTCATATTTTGGCTTTGATGTGTCTGACTGTTGATGAATCTCTTGTGTTTACTGTGGAGTATACTAACATTTATAAAGCAAATGTATTTCATAGGGCCTAGTTTCCAAAGCCCTGTAGTTTCAGGTATAACTTAACTTTTTAAAATTACATATAGAAACGTTAAACTTGCAAAAGACAGGAAACTTTCCCCAGGATAAAGTCTCTGATGTAGATAAAGAATTGTAATACAGCAAAGTTGCTGGCTCAAGGACAGAAAAGTTACTTGATTGTTATGTGAACATACTAAGGAAATTGCTGTAGGGAAAGAAAATGTTTGCTAAGAACAAGCTTTTGTTGGTGGATCGACTTAACCTTTTGCAAATTGCATTATGGAATGTCACTTTGTTATTTCACTGATGTTACCAGCTTCTATTGTTAAACTATACTTAGCAATAACTCCACTTATGTTCCTTTTCTTTAACTTCCTGGTCTGGAGAATAAATACAGGGAGAGAACCCCAGTTCGTGGTTAATTTCCCAAGGAAGGAATGCCTCTCTCTTGAGGGTTCCAGGAAATTAACCCCTCAGGGTCTCTCACTGCTCAGAAGAAATAGGCTTTGAGTAATCCTTTTTGCATCTCTGTCACCCCAACTGAGTCAAAGCAACAGTTTACCCTATTTAGAGTTTATTGGTTGGCCTTTGATGTTTAAGGTTTTCATGAAATTTTGAAATTTTTAAACCATTATTTTTCTGAATGCTTTATTTTATCCCTTTTTCTCTCTCCCATACTTCGGCTATGGCATTGTGCATATGTTAGTGCATTTACTGTTATCCCACATTTTTCTCAGGCTCTGTGCATTTTTTAATTCTTTTTTTTCAGACTGTATGATGTCTATTGAATCTATCCTCAAGTTTGCTGATTATTTCTTTGCCTTATGTCTACTGTTGAGCCCTGCTAGGAAATTTTTACTTTTGGTTATTGTACTTTTAATGTCTGAATTTCCACTTACTCTGTTCAACAATTTCTATATATTTGTTGATATACACTATTTGATAAGACATTGTTATCGTACTTCCTTTAATTATTACAGCATAGTTTCCTTTTTTCTTTGAATGTATTTATAATAATTGATTTGAACTCTTTGTCTGCTATGTTCACCAACTGGACCTCTTCAAAAGCAATTTTCATTGCCCACTTCCTTTCTTCTGTGTGAGTAACACGTTCCTATTATTTTGTAGGTCTCAATTTTGTCATTGTTTATAAAACTCAAAATTCTTAAATAACATAATCTAGCAACTTTGTATACTGATTCCCCTTTACCTCAAACTCCAGAGCTTGTTGCTGTTGTTTGCCTGGCTGTTTATTTAAGTGTTTAGTGACTTTGATGAACTAATTCTACCAAGCCTATTTCCACTATAGCATAAAATTTCTGATATCCCTGCTCAGATTTTAATTCTGTCTCTATCTTGTCACCTGGGTGACACTAGGGGTTGCCACTGGATCTGTGTAAGACACATCTATCAAAGGCTGTATTTAAACCCTCACAGCCAGATAGATTTTTACCCTTTCTATGGGACATGTATGTGGCATGTAGAATAATATCACATGTCAGGGAATTTATTTTTGTGTGTGTTTTTTTTTAATTTGTTATTTTGTTTTTTGTATTTTTTACCTATATTCAGCCAGTGACTCACAGCTTGGAAGTACCCTCTCTGGCTGCTCTTAACAATGCACAGCTTTGATTATGCACACAGTCTTCTAGATTGCCAGAAATGACTATAATGTTATTTTTACATCTGAAATCCTGGAAGTTTCCCTTGGGTCAAAATAAGTTTATTGTTCAGTTAGTGTTTGCTCAAAAGGTGTATTTAAGCCTTTTGTGCTAATGAGGACTTGTGTTAATAATTCTGTGTGTGATTTGGGGAATGCTTTCAAGGGAGTCCTCATCTTCTTGGCCATGCTAGCTCAGAGTAGAACAATTGGTGCAGACCTTCTCTAATATGGAGCTTGGGGAGGGCAGGGGTTTAAGGAAGCAGTTAGGGACTCTGATTCCACAGGTTCTCGCTGGTCTCCTTTTGCTGTATGCCCTTTCCATAAGCACTGTCCATAAATTAAAAATAATTGTTCTTTTAAAATAAATGTTTATGGGTATAATTGTTGTTTTGCTAGACAGAGTGCCCAACAAGCTTCTTGCTCCACCATTCTGGAAGTACTAATTATTAATACTGGGGTTTTTTTTTCCAATATAGCATTGGTCTCCAAAGCTAGCTTCACATGGCACCCATAACCTCATGCATTCTGAATGCATACATGATGGCACACATACTGAATCCTTGCTTTATGCATTTCTTTTCCATTTTATATAATTTGTTGAACATGCTGCAAGAAGACCCTAGGAGGACTAAATCAGCCTTGGCCATTGCTAACTTCTAAGAGGGCCCAAACCAGAACTTCACTGAATCAGTCACTAATTTCTTGAACTCCATGTCAGGAGAAATCAAATCTTCCTTCTAGTGACTGATGCATGAGAACTCCAGGTTGACTTGGTGTGAAATTCTTGACAATAGTGGTATTCCTTTTTGAATAACGGCAAAGCTATCAGTCAGATCAATTGTATGGGAAAGTTAAAATGCTGGGCAAAGGGAGAAAAGGCAGTTATTTTAAGCTTTCAGTTGGTAAACTGAAAGATGCTAATTTTATCACTGTTTCATGATGTCTACAGTATGCCTGATTCTTTAAAGCAGTGAAACCCAGAGTAGCTACAAGATAGCATTTCTTGCTAAATTACATTCTAGGGTATCTTTGCAATAAACACCTACTACCAAAGGCAATCTGTGTGTGTCTCTTTCTAGGAACCTTAAAGAGCCTGGCTATATATCTTGCATTTCCTACAGAAAATTATCCCCAAACACTGGTATTAGTTTGTGGAAGATGACATTTCCATTCTAACTACAAATGAGTTTGCATTGTTCAGGTTGTATAGCTAACTTATGGTTCCCTGACTCTCATTTTTGAGGGTTTTTTGTTTAATGTAATAGAAAATCCAATTATTATGTAAATATAAATGTAGTATAATTTCCACAAAACAGTAAACATAACAATGAACTGGTGGAGTTTCTGAAGTTAAAGAAACCTGTGATTTATGTGTGTCTCTTAGGTGTGACTGATACAAACAGTTCAGATAATTTTTTTTTAACCATTTCCCCCCAATATAATGTGAATGTTTTACTTTTAGATCTAATTTGATGTGTGTCAGTAAAGCAAAGTTGATTTGGGAGGGAATGTATCATAAACGAATTTTTCTCCTTTTTCAAACTTATTAAAGACAAGAAACTACAAATGCCATTATTTAAAATGCCTTCCTTTAAAGTGTTCCCAGCAGATGTTTATTTAGAGAAAATGCTGGATCTCTCTTGGCAAGACACAGTAGTGACATTTCTTGAGGGTTCTAGTTGAAAATTTGTCATTGGCATCAAGTCTTTAAACATCTGCAAAAACAAAATAATCTTTATTATAACTTGGAGGAAAGATATACACAGCCTGCTAATACTCTTCAATAGATCGACAATGAAAAAGGGTCTGACACTATTTTCCTTCCCAGATTTCTCTCTGTGACCTTCAAACTCCAGAGCAGCAGTAGTGTCTTCTATAAACTTTAATAACTTAATTGAATAATGAGGAAGAAGCTAGAAAATACAGACCATAAATTCTCTCTCTAAGTTACTAATTTTCCATATTTTTTCCTTCTAGGCACACTATCTTTGTAAGAGTCCAACACCAAATGGGAAATTTAAGTTGCAATTTAAAAAATGATACTAGACTAGTTGAAGAAATCTTATGTCATATTTTCTAATATCTGGTGTATTTTTTAAAATTTGAATTGTTTTCTCCATTTCTGTGAATTCAAATACTTTCTTTTAGCTGTTAAGACCTCAGTTGAGTTTGATTGGGTGTCATCTAAGAAAAGAACTGAGCACAGTGCTAAAAGCTCAGAATGACTTGTTGCTACTTAAAAATTAACATTTTAAGTAGAGAATTCCAAATATCAGAAAGTTCTTATAATTTTTCTTTGTTTTCCAATTCAGCTGTTATGCTCAAAATGTTGTAAAGGTGTTGCTCTACCCCATACTTCTTCTGTATTTTTACTTCCATGATTTTCTTTAGGATGTTTTCTGGACTGATGTCCAACTACAGTAACAATTCACAGCTGTGCTATTTGCTCTAAGGACTTTAAGCTGCTTTTTATATATGGTCAAGTGAAACTCAAGGTTTCTTTATGAATGTGGTATTCTCCAATACAATTAGAGTAAAGGCTCCATCAATTGCAGGGAACTAGAAGTCAGAGTGAAAAGTTTAGTAGAACTCACAAGTTCATAGTACAGGTTTCAGAATGTAAATTCAGCTGTTTGCTCCAAGGACTTCAAGCTGCTTTTTAGGTGTAGTCAAGTGAAATCCAAAGATTCTTTATGAATGTGGTATTCTCCTATACAATTAGAGTAAAAGCTGTGTCAATTGCCGGGAGCTAGAAGTCAGAATGAAAAGTTTAGTAGAACTCACAAGTTGATAGTACAAGCTTCAGAATGTAATTTCATTTGCTATTCTATTTAATTCTTTTTTTTTGATATTTGAATGGAAAGAGGCTGAATGGCCAAAAATTAAAGGCTTTTCCCTAAGATCTGGAACAAGACAAGGATGCCCACCTTCCCCACTCTTATTCAACATAGCATAGTATTAGAAGTTCTAGCCTGTGCAATAAGGCAAGAAGAAGCAAAAAGGGGCATTCAAAGTGGAAAGGAGGGAGGGGAATCAAATTAACCCTACTTGCAGATGACATGATCACATAAATAGAAATTGCTAAAGACCCAACCAAAAAATCAGTAGACCTAATAAATGAATTCAGTGAAGTGGCAGGATAGAAAAGCAACACACAAAAATCAACAGCTTTCCTATATGCCAACAACAAAATATCCAAACAAGAAAAAATAAATAAAAGAAGAAGAAAGAAAGAAATATGTAAGAGTAAATTTAACAAAGGAGGTGAAAGACCTGTACAATGAAAACCTACAATAAAACATTGGTGAAAAAAATTGGAGAGGAAAGGTATCCCATGTTCATGGTTTGGAATAATTAACATAATCAAAATGTACATATTACCCGAAGCAATCTACACATTCAATGCAGTCATTATCAAAATACCAATGACATTCTTCACAGAAATAGAAAAAACAAACTTAAAATTTGTATGGACCCACAAAAGACCCAGAACAGCTAAAGCAATCTTGAACAACAACAACAAAAGAAAGTTAGAGGCATTTCACTTCCTGACTTCAAAATATACATTAAAGCTATAGTGACAAAAAGAGAATAGCACTGGCATATATAGATAGATAGATAGATAAATTGGCCAATAGAATAGAATAGAGAATGCTGAAATAAACCCACACATTTACAGCCAACTCATTTTTGGCAAAGGCTCCAGCAATATACAATGGGGAAAGGACAACATCTTCAACAAATATCTGGACTGGGAAGCCAGATATTCACATGCAGAAGATTGAAACTAGACCCCTACCTCTCACCATACATAGAAATAAACTCAAAATGGATCAAAGACCTAAATTTAAGACCAGAAACTATGAAACTACTAAAAGGAAATATAGGAGAAAAGCTACATGAAGTGGGAATGGAGAGCCCTTTTTGAAGTGAGACTACAAAGGCATAGACAACTAAAGCAAAAATACACAAATTGGACCACATCAAATTGAAAAGTTCTGCAAAGTGAGGGACACTGTCAACAAAGTGAAAAGACAACCTACAGAATGGGAAAAAATGTTTGCCAACCACACATCAGACAAGGGGCTAATACCCAGAATATATAAGGAACTTAACTCAACAGCAAAAACAAATAACCCAATTAAAAGATGGGCAAAGGACCTGAACAAACATTTCTCAAAAGAAGATATACCAATGGCCAACATGAAAAAATGCTCAATATTGTTAATCATCAGGGAAACGCAAATTAAAACTACTATGAGATATCATCCCAATCCACTTGGAATGGCTATTATCAACAAGACAAAAAATAAGAAATGAGGATGTGGAGAAAAAGGAACTCTCCTATATTGCTGGTGGGAGTGTAAATTGGTACAGCCACGATGGAAAACAGTATGGAGTTTTCACAGAGAACTAAAAATAGATCCACCTCACAACCCAGCTATATCACTACTGGGCAAATACCCAAAGGAAATTAAGTATATATATAAAAAAAAAAAAAGACACCTGCATTCCAGGTCCACTGTAGCACTATTCACAATAGCCAAGAGGTGGAATCACCTAAATGCCCATCAGTGGATGAATGGATTAAAAAATCTGTACTACATGTACACAATGGAATACTACTCAGATATTTAAAAAAATAATATCCTGTTATTTGCAGCATCATGGATGGAACTGGAAACCATCATGTTAAGTGAAGTCAAGGACAAAAAGACAAATACCACGTGATTTCACTCATATATTGAATCTAAAAAAAAGTGGTTCTTATGGAAGTAGAGAGTAGAATAATAGTTACGGGGGGGCATGAATTTTTGGACTAATGGGTAACAAAATATGCTATCTACCCTAAGTGAATCATTATGCAGTGTATGCGTGTATTGAGGAAAATGTGGTGTATATACACAATGAAATACTCTCTGCCATAAAAATGAATGAAATTCTGCCATTCACAGCAACATGGATGAGCGTAGGGAAAATTACCTTAAGTGAAATAAGCCAGGCCCAGAAAGAGAAATACCACATGGCCTCACTCATAAGTGGGAGCTTAAAAAATAAACAGATTAATTAGAAAAGAAAGAAAGATACACCAATCATGATAATGCACTGAAATTTCAAAAGGAGAGAACAGAACTGAGGCCACCAGAGGTGGCAAAGGGGGAGAGGACAAAGGTTTTAGCAAGAAATTGGTAAACTCAAAAGGGTGACAAAAATGATTACATTGTGTAATGTTGACTATACTAATTATCTGACTTGAGCATCATACGTTGCACACAAGCTTTGATATTCAATGCTGTACCCCACAAATATGTACAATTATGTTTCAATTAAAAAATGAAAAAAAGTGAAATGACACACTGCACCCAACGAATATGAACAAATAAATGTTAAAATATTTTAAATAAAATAAAATAAAATAAAATAAAAATTAATATGTACCAAATTAAATTTCTAAATTTTTGATTCATTATTTTAATGGGTAATATTAATAATAAGGCTTTTACGGTTTTCTTTAGAAAAATGTGAGTTTTACTTACAAAGCTAATACAAAATTACTGCATTAAATTAAGAATATAGAGAAAAGCTAAACCGTAAAATTTTCTTCACTTGTCAACCAGAGTTAACTATTGTTAATCATTTAGCATACTTCTAGCTTTTCCACTGCATATATATAATATATGCAAATTTGAGATCATGCAGCTTTTTAATTTAAAATTACATTAGGAAAGTTTGTTATGTCAGAAAGTATTTCTCAAAAACATTAATTTTATATGTTGCTTAAAACCCATTTTACATTTGTACATATAAATTGCTCAATTTTTTGCTCTTATAAGAATGACACTATAATAAACATTCTGTGTATAAAGTGTGTAAGCTTTCTGCTTATCTCTAGAAGGCAAATTTATAGAAATGGAATTACTAAACTAAAATGCATGTGTATTCTTGGCTCTTGACCTCTTGACAATAGTTTGAAAATTGCTTTCAAAATATTTTTGATAATTTCCACTTTTACCTATAGAGAATGACACAATTTGTCATGACCAAATATGGCTGAATAATTATTAGTTTTCTGTATCATTGCCCATTTTTAGGCAGAAAAAAAAAAGATATCACCCTGTTTTTTAAACTTGTTTTCTCTTTAATTTACTGATAGGTTGGAAATATCTTTATCCAACATTTGTTTCTTGAAGATTTATGGCCATTTATATGTGAACTTTTTGTTAATATCTTTGAATATTCAATTGAAATGTTGAATATCTAGTTTATTTTTAGTAACTCTTTAAGTTTAAGTTATATTTAGTCTTTGTATTTTATATTTGTTGTAAATATGATTCTCATTTTGTCATTTCTATATTTTTTCCTTGGTGTTATATAAAATATGAATTTTGTGAGAGTCACCAACTTGGTTGACTAGATGATCCCCAGAATCACTGTCCCCAACAAGAGACCAACTGACATGTAGTGGATTGAATTAATTCCCTGAAGCTTGAATTGTGTCCCGCAAGTTTTATGTATTAGAAACTTAGCCTTGACTGAGACCATTAAGTGGGTGGGAAATCCTATTATGGTAATTGAAAGGTGGAGCCTTGAAGAGGTGATTAGATCTCAGGACCACATACCATGGTGAATGAATTAAAAATGGTGGTCAGGGGTATGGTTCTGAGGGCTTTAAAAGAAGAGGAAGGAGAGTCTGTCTCTCCGTTCTCTTTCTCTGCTCTCTCTGTTTCCACTGAAATAGAGCTCACTACACCCTCATAGCGTATGCTATCTGCTTCTGTAAAATTGCTTGCTTAACCTAAGTAACTCCCTTTTACCCCCTGTCTGACCTGACACAATGGCCTAGTTCCTGGAATTTACCACACCACCTGCCTCACCCCATCCCAGATGACCCCCCTGGCTGTCACTGCTTTTGATTCAATAACAGAGAATCCTGAGCAATACCAATGCCATCTTGGGAAGGCACTGCTCCATTCCCATTGTCAGACTACCCCCACTTCTGCATGAGAAACCATTGACCTTCTCATAGAAACAAAAACTGTTTCATAGAAACAGGAGCCATACACAGTGAACTATTACATGGGAACAGGAACCATACACAATGAAAATTTGTATGCTTGATTGCACTAATGGCTCATTTTTGGCTTCTGTAACCTAGCTACCTTGCTTGCTTTGTGCACCTGGACAAACCCATGTGCCAACGGGATGTAGTTTTTGCCTTTAAAATCCCACAAGGCTATTCTCCCTTGGTTGCTCCTTGAGAGACAGTCACTGGCCAGCTGGAGTGAATAAACTGCCCTTTTCTGCATGAGTGGTATGTAAGTGCATTCTTGTGGGAGAGTGCCTCACAACACCACCATCTTGCAATGTGAGACCCCTGGGTCACTGTCACCACCACCAGATGGACTTTAGATTTTCCAGCCTCGGAAACTGTAAGCAATAAATTTCATTTATCTTTATAAATCACCCAGTTCCAGCTATTTTGTTATAAGCAACAGAAACGGACAAATACAACAATTAAAACATAAAACTGCCATCCTGATACCACTAAAACTCAGGGAGAAAAAAGAGAGACCTGCTGGGCCCATGAAGGCAAAGAAGGCTATAGGAATTTGGGGGAGGGTTCACTCCAATCTGTCCCAGCCCCAGCCACGTCCTCAGCTGGCATGGCACAGTGCACAAAGCAGCAACCTGAAGATGACAAAGCCACTACAGCACTTTTTACATGAAGCTACTTTGAGCCTGCATGGGAGAAGTTTGCCATTAACACTGGAAAAAGAGGGGGGAAATCACTACAGAACACCCCACACTATTTCCCAGGCCAATATAGCTGTTCATGAAGTTCCTTTGCAGCTGCCTAGGAGGTAGGGCAGCAGCCTATGGGAGGAAAGTATCACTACAGAGAGGCCCATGTCCCACCTTCAGGACCAGCATAGTGTTGTGCAAGAAGAGGGCCAATGAGCTTGTTGTTTCAAAGGTGAGAGAAGAAAATAGAAAGTTAGTGTCTGATTTACCTAGAGGTCTGTGAGTCTTTGTGGAAAATCATGTGGGATCTGCCCCAAGGGAAACATTTGAACCGCCAGGGATGTGGCTGATCCACTAGAGGTGCACTGGGGCACATCATTGGCAGCTGATCCGCCTCCCATAGCACTGCACAGTGTAGACTGATCAGCATGGTAGAGCTACAGGATGCACAGTTTATGGGAAATACTCAGTCCCAGGCCAGATTTTCCACACACCATAGTTGTTATTTTTTGTGGAGTCTCCACATGAACTGGAAGTGACTAAAAAGCCAAAAATCAAAACCTGGCCCATTCAAAAAGATTTCTCTAGATTGAGAAATAATGGCAAGACGGTAGTTTAGCTTAGGCTCAGTGCTTAGGTTCCAGTCCCTGCAGTAAGTCTCTAGCAACTTGGGAATTTTTTTTTAAAGTTAGCAAATTAGTTCCAGGGCAGAGTTTAAGGGGTAGTTGTAGCTAATAATTCACCACAGGACAGGAAAAAACAAAACAAAACAACAACAACAAAAATAAATGCTGTAGACCAGAGACAAAGCTCTGATATTAACAAGTAAATGTCTAACACCACCAAAGAACACCTATAAAACATGGAAGAGGTAGCTATTTCATCAAATGCCCAGGAATCAAGGGAAACACAGAAAGATTGAGAAAGAACAAAGAAAAATGACACCACAAAAAGATACCAACAAAATGCCAGGAATCAACCCAGAAGAACAGTAAATTTATGAAATGTCTGACAGAGAACTCAGAATAATCCTCTTAAAGGTCTTCAGGGAGTCTCAAGAAAATACAGATAGAAAACTAAGTCATATTTGTAAAAGAGTCAAGGAGCAGAATAAGAAACTTGAAGAAGGAAAATAATCTATTTTTTAAACAAAATTTTTAAAAAATAGAAATTATAGAAACACAAACCAAAAAAAAAAAAAAAAAAAAAAAGCATTATCTGAGCTCAAAAACTTGACAAAGAGCTCCAACAGCAGACTTGATCAAAGAAAGGAAAGAAGCCAAGAGCTTGAAGACACAATGAATTACAAATTAAATTGAATCCAAAAATGAATGACCATAGGCATATTATAATCAAATTATCAAAGACCAGAGACAAAGGAAGAATACTTAAAGCACCAAGAGAAAAAACACATAAAATTCAATGAGGCCCCAATAAGACTCTCTGCAGATTTCTTAGTAGAAATCCTACAGGCCAGAAAAGAATGGGATGATATAGTCAAAGTCCTAAAGGAAAAAGAATTCAAACAAAAATTCTGTATTCAGCAAAACTAATCTTCAAATAAGGAGAAATAAACTCATTCCCAGACTAACAAAAGCTAAGGGAATTTATTAACATTATACCTACCTTATACAAAATGCTAAAGGGAATTCTTCAGTCTGAAAGATTGTGATGCTAAAGTGTAAAAAGAAATCATTTGAAGATACAAAACTCACTAGTAAAGTAAGTACACAGACAAAATCAGAATACTCCAATGTTGTCAGGGTTGTGAATAAACACTTGTATCCTTAGTATGAAGACTAGTGGACAAACCTAACAAGATAATATCAAATACAACAAGTGTATAAGAAATAAGCAATATTAAAAGATGAAACTTCAAACAACAAAATGTCAAAAAGTGGGAGGAAATGACATCAAAGCATAGAGTTGTTTTTTTTTTCTTTTTCATTGGTGATCAGAGTTAAATTTTTCTTAGTTCAAAATATTCTGTTATAACTCTTACATGTTTTTTTTTTTTTTGTGAGCCTCATAGTAACCATAACACAGAAATCTATAACAGACACACTAAAAATAAATAGTGAGAAATCAAAGTATACTGTTGGAGAAAGTCACTCAATCACAAAGGAAAATAGGAAGACCAGAAAAAATGAAAAAATAATCTACAAAACAAGCAGAGAAAAAGTAACAAAATGGCAGTAACAAGAACCTTCATATTAATAATAGCTCTAAATATAAATGGAGTAATTTTCTCAATTAAAAGACACAGAGAAGCTGAATGGATTATAAAAAAGAACCAACAATATTCTGCCTGCAACCAACTCACTTCACATATAAAGACATGCATTGACTGGAAGAAAAGAAGTAGTAGATATGTCATGTGAACCAAGAAATAAAACGAAACCAAGAAAGAGGAGTTCTATACTTATATCAGGTAAAATAGAGTTCAAGCCAAGAAAAGTAAAGTCATTACAAAATTATAAAGTGACCAATTCAACAAGAGAATATAACAATTCTAAATATTTGCTCACCTAAAACTTGGCCCCCAGATATATAAAGCATCTACTAATAGACCTAGTAGGAAACATAGACTCCAATAAATGATAGTTGGAGATTTTAACACCCCAGTTTCATCAATGGATAGATCAACCAGACAGAAAATTACCCAAGACTTCAGAGTAAATCTCACTCTAGATCAATTGGACCAAATAGACATCTATAAAACATTTCATCTATAGCTGCAGAATAAAAATTCTTCTCAGCAGCGCATGAAACATTCTCCAGAATAGATCATGTGTTGGGTCAAAAAACAAGTCTGAATACATTTTTAAAAATTGAATATCAACTATCTTGTCTGACCACAATGAAATAAAACTAGAAATCAATAACAGGAGAGACATTAGAAACTCCACAAATACATGGAAATTAAACAACATTCTCCTAAACAATGAATGGGGCAAAAAATAAATTAAAGCAAAATTTTAAAAAATTCTTGGAGAGAAATGAAATTGAAAAGGCAACATACTCGAACCTATGGCATATAGCAAATGCAGTTGTAAGGGAGACGTTTATAGTAGCAAATGTGTACATCAGAAAGTAGAAAGACTTCAAATAAACAACCTAACTTTACACCTCAAAGAACTAGAAAAACAAGAAAAATCCAAACTCAAAATTATAGAAAGAGAGAAATAACAAAGATATTAGCAGAAATAAATTCATTTGAAATTTTAGAAAATACAAAATTTCAATGAAATACAGAGTTGGTTTTTCAAAAAGATAAACAAAGTTAATAAACCTTTAGCTACATGAAGGGTAAAAAGAAGAGAAGATGCAAATAAATAAAATCATAAATAAAAAGGAGATATTATAACCAATACTACAGAAATATGAAGGATCATAACAGAATACTACAAATAACTACATGCTAACAAACTGGAAAATCTAGAATAAATGAGTAAATTCTTGATACATACCACTTACCAAGGTTAAATCATGAAAAATTAGAAAACATAACAGACCAATAGTGAGAAAAGAGATTGAAACATTCGTAAAAATTCTCCCAGCAGCGATAATCCCAGGACCAGACAGTTTCACTGCTGAGTTCTATCAGACATTTCAAGAAATACTAACACCAATTATTTCCAAGCTCTTTAAAAAAATTGAAGAGGGAATATTTCCAGAATTACCCTCAACCAAAGACAGAAAAAGATACTCATACACAAAAAAGAAAACTGCAGACCAGTATCCATAATAAATACACATGTGAAAATCCTCAGCAAAATACTACCCAAAACAATTCAACAACACATACAAAGATCATTCACCATGATCAAGTGGGATTCATCCCTGGGATGCAAGGATGGCTGAATATAAAAAAGTTAATAAATGTGATACATCAACACAATGAAGAAAAAATCCATATGATCATTTCAATAGATGCAGAAAAAGCATTTGATAAAATCCAACACCTTCAGGATTAATAACTCTTGATAAATTAGGTAGAGAAGGAATGTACCTTAACACAGTAAAGGTCATATATGACAAACCCACAGCTAATATCATACTGAATGGGAAAAAGCTGAAAGCTTTTACTGTAAGATCTGGAACAAGGATGCCCACCTTCCTTACTCCTAGTCAACATAGAACTAGAAGTTCGAGCCAAAGTAATAAGGCAAGAGAATTAAAGAACATCCAAATTGGAAAGGAGAAAGTCATACTATCCCTATTTGCAGGTGATATAATCATATACATAGAAAACACTAAAGACTCCACCAATGTCCCGACCCGCGGGATATTCAATGCAGACCCTGGAGGGGGGAGTGGGAATTGGATGG
>NW_007727224.1:0-647 GCF_000696425.1 Galeopterus variegatus
ATATACGTATGTGGAAAACGTATTTGGAATCTGTGTATAGGTTAAGGGATTTTCCTTCTGCCAGTATACAGGCCCGAGTGGCTGCAATGAGTTCAGCTTGTTGGTTAGTGGTACCAGATGGTAATGGCTGAGCTTCTATAATTGAGTTTAAAGAAACCATAGCCTGCAAAATGTTCAAACCTGCTCCTGAACGAGGACCCATCCACGAACCAGGTGTAATCAGCCTCAGACAGAGGGCCTTCGGAAATGGAGGAGTGACAAGGAATGAAATTTTGAAGGGCTTCCAGACAGTCATGGACCAGGGTGTTGAGCAGATAGGGAATAGGGAGAAGAGTAGCAGGATTTAGAGGCGAACACGGGAGAAAGGTAATATCAGGATTTTCTAGGAAGGAGGACAGCAAGCCTAAAAGCCTAGATGAGGAAAGGGAGTGTAGAGCTTTGTAGGTGAGGAGGTCCTTTAGATGGTGAGGCGAGAGTATGGTTAAGGGTGCACCAAATGGTAATTTGTAAGCGTCCTTCTGTAGTAGATGTCCAGCAGCGAGGACACAAAGGCAGGGAGCCCAGCCCAGGACAGTGGGATCTAGTTGTTTGAACAAGTATGCTACTGGGGCGAAGGAGGGGCCATATGTTCGTCCTAATACACCCAG
>NW_007727224.1:1490-3245 GCF_000696425.1 Galeopterus variegatus
AAAAAGGGAATGGGACATTGAGGCATGACCAGAAATGAGTGGGAAAAAGGAGAAGGAACGCCTTCAATATGGCAAGTTAGTGGAGGTGTTCTGCAGGGGTATATATATTTTCCTCCTACCCCGACTATAGGAGAAATGTTAAGTGTGGTTGGGCCCCGAAACTCCTTTAAGACCAAGAAAGTGGCTCCTGTGTCCAGGAGGAAGGAGACGGGTCAGCCATCCACGACAATAGTCACCATGGGCTCACTTTTAGTGATGGTCATGGTCGGGAAGGAGCCAGGGCCCCATCGGTCGTCTTCTTCCTCAGCCAGTCCCACCAGAGGTGCTTGAGGCACCCGGGATGGCTGGGGCTCGTTAGGCCAGTCCTCCTTTTGGGTGAGTGGACAGTTGGAGCCCCAATGCCCCATTTCTTGGCACTTAGGACATGGCTTGATGGGCTTTCTGGGTGATGGCCAGTTCCCTGACCAATGACCTTCTTTGCCACATTTAAAACAGGCACCAGGGGGAGCTTTGGAGGCGGAGGGCCCGGAAGGGCACTTAGAAGTCTGAGTAATTACTTTGGCCAGCATTTGGAGGTTGGCCAGATCAGCCTTTTGTTTGCACCGTTCCTTTTCCCGTTCTCGTTCCTCCTCCCTATTATGAAAGACCTTGAAGGCCACTGATAAAATTTCAGTCTGGGGAGTAGCAGGACCCTGTTCCAGTTTTTTTAGTTTAGCCTTGATGTCGCAGTAGGATTGAGCCAAAAAGTATGTCATAAGGACGTGGCGTCCATCTTCTGAGGTGGGATCTAGGTTGGTGTATTGTTGGAGAGCCTGAGTTAGGCGATTAAGGAACTTGGATGGGGTTTCTTCCATTTTTTGGAGAACACCCTGGACTTTTTGGAAATTAACAACTTTGCAAGCGGCCTTTTTAAGACTGGCCAGGAGGCAAGAACTAAAGTGATCTCTGGCCTGAATTCCCTGTGGCATGTTATAATCCCAATGTGGATCCTGTTCGGGGACTGCCTGGGGGCCAATGGGGAGGGCAGGTTTTGTGCGGTGGATTTCATCTGCATGGCCCCGAGCTGCGCCCCAGACACAGTCTCGTTCTTTGGGAAGGAGGGTGTTGGCCAGGAGCATATAGATGTCATGATGTGTGAGACTGTATGCCTGAAGGACCCATTGGAATTCTTTAATGTAAGTAGAGGGGTCGGTGGTGTAGGACCCCAATCTCCTTTCTAGCTGGGCGAGATCAGCTAATGAAAAGGGAACGTGAACCCTAACAACCCCCTCAGCACCAGCTACTTCGCAGAGAGGAGCCATGGTAGAGGAAGGGAGGAGTCGCCGGGAACGAGTTACAGGGGCACTAAGGAAGGCGCCAGGGCAGGTGAAATGGGAGTCAACAGGGAACAAGATGGCGGTAAGGTGGGGCTAGAAAATGGCTTGACAAAAGATGACGATGGAGGAAAAGAAGATGGCGGCAGAGCTGCTTGTGGGGGTTGAGGGACAGGAAATGGTGGCAAAGTGGGGCTGGAAGAAACAGGGGAGGAAGAGGCAGGAGGGAGAACAGGCTGACTAGGTGGCCCCTCACCCCGTAGCAGTTGCCCCGGAGACCAGGGCTGTTTACCGGCTGGCTGGCCGAGCGCAGGAGGCGGATGGAGCGGAGTTAACTAGGGGTTTGGGGAGCAGAGGAAGTTACAGGAGAAGGAGACCTGAACGGGGGGGGGGGGGGTGCGCCCGGCGGGGCCAAATTACCACAGCCGGGGGGGGGGGGGGT
>NW_007727224.1:3379-70024 GCF_000696425.1 Galeopterus variegatus
GGGGGGGGGGGGGGGGGGGGGGTTCGTCCGCAGGGGCAAAATTATCAGAAGTAGGGGGTAGTGGAGGCGGTGAGTATGAAGGGGGGTTGGAAGCCAGGAGAACCTGGGAAGGAGAGCAGGTGAGACAGAGAGAGTGATTTTGGGCAAGCAGGCGGAAAGCCTCTACATATGGAATCTCTTTCCACTTTCTCAGGCGCTGGCAGTAGTTAAAAAGGTCCCAGAAAATGTCAGGATCGAGTGTGCCCTCAGGGGGCCACTTATTTTGGTTATCTAGGGGATAATAAGGCCAATCTTGTGTGCAAAATTTAGTGAGGAATTTGGGTTTATTGTCAGGCTTGAGGGATAGGGTGGTAAGGTTGTTTAAGAGACATTGTAAGGGTGAATCACCCCAGAGGGAGGAGGTGGAAGCTCCCATTCCGAAGAGGATTAGAGAGAGAGAGAAAGTTTAAAAGGAGGATTGGAACGAGCCCTCCGGCCAGATGAGAATGACGGAACTCTGAGGGCGTCCCCAATGAGTCGTGCCATTCCCAGGAGATGGGTTCAAGGATGAACCCAGGAAGGAAGGGGGTGTAGGTCGTCACTTAGACCCTCACTGTGCCTGGAGCCGGAGGGACCTAGCGCACTAGGGTTTTGACGGATGGCGGGGGTCCAGGACCCGGTAGGAGGAAGGTTAAAAGGAGTGAGAGAAAGAGAGAGGAATGGGGGCTTAGCCTCCGGGGCCTGGGGGAATGTGATTAGGATGAAGGTCTAAATAATCTACAAGCCTGACAAAAGGAAAAAAGGGGCTTACCTAACGGATGAGCCGGTGGTGGGTGAAGGAAGCCAGAGCTGGAGAAAATGGACGAGGGTGACTATCAGTCCTGGGGGTCACGGAGGAGTCCGAGGAGGTCCGAGGAAAGAGTCCCCTGGCGCAGGGAGAACTCCTTCCTGGGTTTCAGCACCAAATGAAGGGGCACACGGACGAAGGAATCACACGAGACCTGGGCTAACAGTTCACCAGAGAAGTTCCGCTTTATTCAAGGACTGCGCGTACATTTATAGGGAGCTGCATTCCTGGTTTGAATAGGGGGTGGACGGGGCGGTAGCTGATTGGACGGGGCTGGGCAGGAGATGAGCCTTGACCTATGACTGGCTGAGGTTTGGCATGGGTGGGATTGGGTGTTGGTGCCGGCGGGCTTGTTTACTGTGGAGAAGAACCCAGAAGGGCACCATATTGCTAGGGAATGCTTTCCCCCTCCCCCTCTGCTTGAGTGCCCACGGTGTCCTTACACCTACCACAAGTTGGGCTCTGGATCCAAATGGATATTCCACATGAACCTGGGGCAGATTCCCTGGGCCACCTAACCCCCTCTTTGCATGCTGCACCCTCATGTGAAGCTGCAGGAGCCACAGTACCCTGTTGCTGCCAAATCACCACAAGAAAGCTCCCATCTGCACTTGGCCTATGTGTACCTTTTTCACCAAGAAACTCTTAGGATGAATCCCATCCAAGGAAATAATCTTACCTTTCTAACTGTACTTGTAACTCTACTTATTCCATACAACCTCTCAACTGACCCAGCCCTCCTTCCCTGACTTGCTCCTCAATCATTCTCCATATCCTTTTGAATTTCCATTCTGAGAATTACAAACTCCCTTAGATACCTCCATCTGCAGTTTTTCTTCAACTGGAACTTTCCCTTTCCACCTAAGCTGAAGCCTGGAGAGGATTCTGGGAAGATGGCAGAGTAGGAAGAACCAGAAGTCTGTGCCTACCTAGGCAACAATTGCTCTGGCAGAATCTGTCTGCTGTAACTATTTTGGAATTCTAGAGTCTATTGAAGGTTTGCAACTTCCAGGAGAAGGCTTGGAGTATAAACTGTGGTTAATTTCAGTCAATTTCAGCACTTAACACAGAAGTAGCTACCTATCCCCCACTCCCACCCTATGGCAGACAGCTGTGCACATGTTACTGGAGCAACCTACACACAGCTTGTGGGAACCAGGCTGGGCAAAAAGGACTCTGTTCCCCAAGTATTGGGGATCTGATTGCTGATTGCTATTCCTTATCACAGAGTACATGTAGACAGAGTCAGGCAGCCATTGTTGCTGTACCTCCCTCCACTTTTGCAAGCTCTTCCCCCTTCAGCTTAAGTGACTTCCAGGGGATTTAAAGGACTGGTGTCCTTTTCTTCCCCCTTCACTTTCTCATTTTCTCCTTTTGGGACTCAGACATTAAAGACCAGGA
This sequence comes from Galeopterus variegatus, assembly GCF_000696425.1. Taxonomy (NCBI): domain Eukaryota; kingdom Metazoa; phylum Chordata; class Mammalia; order Dermoptera; family Cynocephalidae; genus Galeopterus; species Galeopterus variegatus. Next base: position 5,607 of record NW_007727224.1, read on the forward strand.
TGTTCAAAAACAACTACATATGCAGAAGGGTAACAGGGAGGGGGTGATAGGATGAGGCTGGTTAATAGATACAAACTTACTGGTAGATAGAAAAGTTCTGATGTTTGATAATAGTGCTAGGTAACTAATTAACAATAATTTATTGTATATTTTCAAATGGCTAGAAGAGAGAAGCTTGAATGTTCTCACCACAAAGAAATGATAAATGTTTGTGGTGATGGATATGCTAATTACCCTGATTTGATCATTACACATTACAATGTATTAGGGCCGGCCCGTGGCTCACTCGGGAGAGTGCGGTGCTGATAACACCAAGGCCCCGGGTTCGGATCCCATATAAGGATGGCCGGTTTGCTCACTGGGTGAGCGTGGTGCTGACAACACCAAGTCAAGGGTTACGATCCCCTTACCGGTCATTTAAAAAAAAAAAAAAGACACATTACAATGTATTAAAATATTACTCTGTGCCCCATAAATATGTATAAGTATTACGTGTCAATTAGAAACATTAATAAGGGCTGAGCCCGTGGCACACTCAGGAGAGTGCAACGCTGGGAGTGCAGTGACGCTCCCGCCGTGGGCTCGGATCCTATATGGGAGTGGCCGGTGCGCTCACTGGCTGAGCGCGGTGTGGGTGACACCACACCAAGGGTTGCGATCCCCTTACCGGTCACGAAAAAGGCAAAAAAAAAAAAAAATTAATAAAAATATTTTTAAAAAACAACTACATATACAGGGAAAATGACTGTAACACTGGTCAGCCACCAAAATAAATAACTAAATAAAATAAAAAATAGAATAAAAAATAGAAAGCGACTGTGCATGCCCAGGGAAAGGCAAAGGCTCAGAAAAGACCTTAGAAGACTTTAAGTTTACACCTCACAATTAACAAAACAAAAACAATAACAAAAACCAGCAAACCCTTGGATGGGGGAAGAATCTGATTTCCAGAGCTACCATATTGGTAGCTTCAAATGTACTAAAAAATCACAAGATGTACAAAGAAACAGGAATGTATGGCTCACTCAAAGGAAAAATCGATAGAAACTGTCCCTGAAAAATACCTGATGGCTGATCTACCAGAAAAAGACTTTAAACAACTGCCTTAAAGATGCTCAAAGAACTAAAGGAAGATGAGAAGAAAGTCAAGAAAATGATGTATGAACAAAATGGAAATATCAATAAAAATATAGAAAACCTAAAAAGAAATCAAAAAGAAATTCTGGAGCTGAAAAATACAATAACTAAAGTGAAAAATTCACTAAAGGGATTCAAGGCAGATTTGAGCAGCAGAAGAAAAAACTCAGTGAACTTGAAGACAGATCAATGAAAATTATGGAGTCTGAGGAATGAAAAGAAAAAAGCTTGAAGAAAAGTCAACAGAGCTTAATACCATCAAGTGTATCAATGTATGCATTGTGAGAGTTCCAAAAGGAGAAGAGAAAAAGAAAGTGAAAGAGAGAGTATTTGACTCTTCCTCAGCCTATCTCTCAGGTGATATCCCAGTTGCCATGGGATCCTGTAGAGAATTCCCACACAGAAGAAGGCCCTCACCAGATATGTTCCCTAGACTTTGAACTTCCTAACCTCCAAAACTGTAAGAAATAAATTTTATTTCTTTATAAATTACCCAGTAGTACATTTCTGAAGCAACAGAAATGTACTACTAGAGAAAATCAGTGCCAAGAAGTGGGGTTTAGCTTATAGTAAATACCTGAAAACATGGAAGTGGCTTTGAAACTGGGTAATTGGCCAAGGCTGGAAAAATTGGGGGGAGCAAGCTAGAGAAAGCTTAGATTCTGATGAGGGTTTAGAAGACAAGTAGAGCAGGGAAAGTTTGGGATTTCTTAGAGACTGGTTAAATAGTGGTAACAAGATAGAAATATGGGTTATAAAACCATTTTAAAGAGGTCTTAGACAGAAATGAAGAAGAGTTTATTGGAAACTGGAGCAAGATTCACCTTCATTATAGAGTTACAAAGAACTTGGCTGCATTGCAGTCAATAATTGCAGAATACATGCCATTTTCAAGTATGAAACATTTACAAAAACTGAACATACATTACATCACAAATCAAGAGCCAATGACCTTTGAAGGATTGAAATTAGAGAATATTCTATGATCAAAAATTATCAGAAATAGGGGCCAGCCCGGTGGCGCACTGCTACAGTGTGCCGCTTGGGAAGCGCGGCGGTGCTTCTGCCGAGGGTTTGGATCCCACGTACAGACCGGCCGCTCACTGGCTGAGTGAGGAGCGGGGGCAACACCGAGGGTTGCAATCCCGTAGCCGGTCCCGGTCTGGTACGGGCGCAACACTGAGGGTTGCGATCCATTGCCGGTCACAAAAAAAAAAAAAAATTATCAGAAATAGGGGCCAGCCCGGTGGCGCACTGCTACAGCGTGCCGCTTGGGAAGCGCGGCGGTGCTTCTGCCGAGGGTTTGGATCCCACGTACAGACCGGCCGCTCACTGGCTGAGTGAGGAGCGGGGGCAACACCGAGGGTTGCAATCCCGTAGCCGGTCCCGGTCTGGTACGGGCGCAACACTGAGGGTTGCGATCCATTGCCGGTCACAAAAAAAAAAAAAAATTATCAGAAATAAAAAGTTTAAAAATGCCAAATGTATTGATGCTAAGTGATTCAATGAAAAATGTATGGGCCAAGGAAGAAATATAAATTAGAAGACATTTACTAATGGTGAACCAAAGAAAATTCTATATGTTCAAATATGTGAGGTGCAGCTTAGCAGTGTTTAAAGAAAAAAGTTATTCTTAAATTCTTATAGTATATAATAAAAATGGTTGATGGGTAATCAACTTGGAATTCATTTGAGGAAGTTATAAACAAATGTCAAATTAAAACAAATAAATTGAAAGCAAAGCAATAACACAAAAGTCATACAGATGTTCAAAAAAATTAGCTTAAGGAAAGGTTATTAAATTGACAAAGTTATTATGAGCTTTGCCAAAGAAATAAAAGAGGGATGACAAAAGTAAAATTAGAATGAAAAAAAGAAAGGGAGTAACCTCAGAATTCCTAGTCTTTGAAAAAGTAAGAGAATACTGTGAACAACTGTATATCATAAATTAAAGTGCTAAATTAAAATGGAGGACTATCTAGAAAAAATCATAATGAAAAAAACAGACTCAATAAGTATAAAATCTCCATAATCATAAACCTTTCATGAAACTAAATTAGTAGTCAAGAGGGTTTCAAAACAAGGAAACTCTAGGTGCAGTTTCACAGGTGAGTGTTACAAAACATTCAGTATTTCAGAGACTAGAAAAAGAATGAATCCTCTTCAAGTCATTCTCCAGGGATTAAAAGTAAAAAGATAGCATGAGAAAAGACAATTACAAGCCATAACAACAAAGTCAACTAGCAGCTAGTCTACAGTAGACCTGTGCTTATCTCCGGGGATGCTGGAACCCATGGTACAGACTCTTGGCCAAGATGAAAATAAAGTATATTAACTAGTGATATATCGTATTCTGTTTAGAGTTAAAACTCCCTTGAGCATCTCAATCAGTTTGTCTACATTGTTCACTAAAAATATACAGATTAACTTTCTATATATTTTTATATCTGGTCACACAGCCTGGTTTTGAGTCCCTGACCAGTGAAATAGAAAAGACCTATCAGTAAAATTGTGCCCTAGGTTTCTTGAGAATGAGATATCTCATATATATATATTGGTTGTTGGTGACTTGGGTACATAGCACCTCCTGTGCAACTGTAAGACTCCCTAATCTTACCCTGTACTTTCTTGCCCCTACTGTTGCAGTGTATTCTTTCTATAATAAATCTGTGTTATTACTGTAAAAAAAAGAGAGAGGATATTTGAAAAAATAATGGCTGAAAACTTCCAAAATTTGATGAAAGACATGAATATAAACATCCAAGAAGATCGACAAACTCCAAGTAAGATAATCGCAGAGACTTGCTCTAAGACACACCATAATCAAACTTTCAAAAGACAAAGACAAAGAGAGAATCCTAAAAACAGCAAGAGAGAAGCTACTCATCACATACAGGGGATCCTCAAAAAGATTATCATCAGATTTCTCATCAGAAACTTTGCTTGCCAGATGACAATGGGCTGATACATTCAAAGTGCTAAAGAAAAAAATTTATCAACCAAGAATCATATATCCAGCAAAACTGTCCTTCAAAAGTGAGAGAGAAATTAAGATGTTCCCAGATAAACAAAAGCTAAGGGTGTTCATTACCACTAGACCTGCTTTGCAAGTAATGCTTAAGGGAGTCCTGCGAGGTGAAATGAAAAAACCCTAGACAGTAATTCAAAGCTGTCTGAAGAAATAAAGATCTTAATAAAGGTAAATATATGGGCAATTATAAAAATTGGTATTATTGTAACAATCATTTGTAACCTCACTTTTGTTTTCTACATGATTTAAGAGAATAATACATTAAAAAAAAACAATTATTAGTCTAAAAGCTAGTGTTATTTTAACTTTGGCTTGTACTGGCTTAATCCTAGAAACTGGGTGAGTAGCTATTATTCTCTACTTTGATGACTAAAGTTAGAATTTTGTCTCCTAGGCCTAGAGTCTACTATCACAAAGCAGGGCAAAGAAGGATGAATTTGGAGCTGTAAAACAATAAATTAATATTTTTCACCTTCTTCTTCAACATTTTGTTTGTTTGCTTGTCTGGTTGGTTAGTTGGTTGATTGGTTTTGGGTTTTTTTGTTTTGTTTTGGATTTTGGCAGCTGGCTGGTACAGGGATCTGAACCCTTGACCTTAGTGTTATGAGCATCATGCTCTAACCAACCGAACTAACTGGCCAGCCCCCAACATTTTGCTTAAGCATTCATCCATCCATATGCTCATTTCTTCATCCAATGTTTATTGAGTAATGGGTAGAACTATGCTAGGCAGTGGGGATATAAACTGGAATAAAAGGTTGTCCTGTTCTTACAGCATATGGTCTAATAAGCACCTTGTTTCTCCAGGAATTATTGAATGCTCATAGAATGACCACTAAATTTCTGGTCCTCTAGGCTGAGTCAGCAGAAAAGTAGGGGCATGTTTTATTTATTGGGAATTGTAGTTGGTGACTAGTAACAGAAATCTAACTAAGATGGCTTGTACGAATTTATTCTCTCACATAAGTGAATTCCAGAGGCAGGCAGTTCAGGACTAATATGCTCTAGAAAGTCACCATTGACCCAGGTTTCTATTTTTCTGCATTGCCATCCTTCATGTAGTTTCTATCTTCAAGGTCAAAAGATGGCTGCTGGCACTCCAGCCATCACATCAGAGTTTTGGCCAGGGAAAAGAGGAAAGTAAGGCAATTAAAGTGTAAAATTCAGTGGTTTTAGAAAATTCACAAGGTTGTGCAACTGTTATCACTATCTAATTCCAGAACATTTTTATCACCCCAAAATGAAACCCTGTAACTTTTAGCACTCATTTCCCATTCCTTCCTCCCCCAGCCCTAGGCAACCATTAATCTACTTTCTGTGTCTATGGATTTGGCTAATCTGGGTATTTCATATAAATGGAATCATACAATATGTGGCCTTTTGTGACTGGCTTTTTTCACTTGGCATAATGTTTTCAAGGTACATCCAAATTGTAGCATTTGTCAGTACTTCATTCCTTTTTATGGTTTAATATTTTGTTTATCCATTCATCAGTTGATGAACATTTGGATTGCTTCCACTTTGGGGCTATTTGGAATAATACTGTTATGAAAATTTATGTACAAGTTTTTGTGTGAATATATGTTTTCATTTCTCTTGAGAAGATACCTAGGAGTGAAATTGCTGGGTTATATGTAACTCTATGTTTAACTTTTTTGAGGCACTGCCAAACTGTTTTCCATAGTGGCTGCCCCATTTTATATTCCCACCAGCAATGGACAAAGGTTCCAATTTCTCTACATCCTCACCAAAACTTGTTATTTTACATTTTTTAACTTTTTAAATTTTAATTTAAAAGTGTTTTTATAATTTAAAAAATTGTAGCCATCCTAGTGAATGCTAAGTGGTATCCCACTGTGATTTTGATTTGCATTTCCCTAATGATTAATTATGTTGACTATCTTTTCATGTGTTTATTGGACAGTTGTACATCTTCTTTGGAAAAAAGTCTATTCAAATCTTTCACCCATTTAAAAAATTGTCATCTTTTTGTTGTTGAGTTGTAAAAGTTCTTTATCTATCCTAGATACTAGATTCTCATCTGATATATATGTATATCATTTGAAAATATTTTCTCTCATTCTGTGAGTTGTCTTTTTACTTTCTTGACATTGTCCTTTGAATCACAAAAACTTTAGATTTTTTTCTTTTTCTTTTTTTCGTTTTAAAACGAGTTAAGTGAAAGAGTGGGAGAAGCTTTGATTTTGATGAAGGTCAATTAATCTATTTTTTTCTTTTGTTGCTTCAGCTTTTGGTGTCATTTCCAAGTAACCATTACCTAACCCAACATGAAGAAGATTTCCACCTATGTTTTCTTGTAAGAGTTTCATAGTTTTAGCTCTCACATCTAGGTCTTTGATCCATTTTGAGTTCATTTTTTTATATGGTGACTTTCGTTAGGACTTACTGTTTATTTTTATTTATCTTTGATATTCTGAAACTTTACAAGGAAATAGTTTTGTCTAAGTCATTCTTCATTTGTGCTGGTCACTAGTAGGCTCTTCCATCTGGATACTCATGTCCTTCATTCTTTCATAAACATCCTCACGTTTTTTTGTTTGATCATTTTCTCTGCCTTTTTCTATATTCTTGGAAATTTCAATATCTGGAAACTTTCTTTTTCTTTAAAAAAATTTTATTTTTATTTTTTTAAAGATGACCGGTAAGGGGATCTTAACCCTTGGCTTGGTGTTCTCAGCATCACGCTCAACCAGTGAGCTAACCAGCCATCCCTATATAGGATATGAACCCAGGGCCTTGGTGTTCTCAGCACCACACTCTCCTGAGTGAGCCATGGGCCAGCCCTATTTTCTTTTTAATTGACATAATAATTGTATGTATTTACAGAGTATAATGTGATGTTTTGATACAATCAATATGATGTTTGATACAATGTGATGTATAAATTGTGGAATGATCAAATCAGGCTAATTAACATATCCATCACCTCACATATTTATCATTTCTTTTTGGTCATGACATTTAAATTACACTCTTTTAGCAATTTTGAAATATACAATATATTATGGAAATTTTCTTAATCCAGTACTAGACTATTCTTATTAATACTATATTTTTTTATTGCTTCACTCCTTTTTTTTTTTTAAAAAAAAAAAAACCTACTTTAGCAACAAGAACACACATTGAGGAAAAGACAGCCTCTTCAATAAATGGTGCTGGGAAAATTGGACATCCATATGCAGAAGAATGAAACTATACCTGCACCTCTCACTATATACCAAAATCAACTCAAAATGGATTAAAGATGAAAGTATAAAACCTGACACTATAAAACTACTAATGGAAAACATAAAAGAAACACTTCAGGAAGTAAGACTGGGCAAAAACTTTATGAATAAGAGTCCAAAAGCACAAGCAACAAAAGAAAAATAAATAAGTGGAATTATATCAAACTGAAAAGCTTTTGAACAGCAAAGGAAACAATCAACAGAATGAAACGACCACCCACAGAGTGGGAGAAAATATTGGCAAATTATACATCTGACAAGGGATTAATATCCAGAATATAAAAGGAACTCAAATAACTACACAGCAAAAACCAAATAACCCAATTAAAAAATGGGCAAAGGAGCTGAACAGACATTTTTTGAATGAAGACACACAAATGACCAACAGGTACTTTAAAAAATGCTCTGAAAAAAAAAAAAAAAAAAAAAAAAAAAAGCCCAATAAAAAAATGGGCAAAGGAGTTAAATAGACATTTTTTGAAGGAAAATATACAAATGACCAATAGGTACTTAATCAGGGAAATGCAAATTAAAACCACATTGAGATATCATCTCACCCCAGTTAGACTGGCTGTAATCAAAAAGACTGAGAATAAAAAATACTGGCAAAGATGTGGAGAAAAGAACTCTACTACACTGTTGGTGGGACTGTAAATTAGTACAGCCACTATGGAAAACAGTTCTGGATATATACCCAAAGAAATGGAAATCATCATGTCAAAGGGATAAAACTCCCATGTTTATCACAGCTCTATTTACAATAGCCAAGATCTGGAATCAACCTAAATGTGCATCAACAGATGACTGGATAAGGAAAATGTGGTATATATACACTGTGAAATACTGCTTAGCCATAAAAAAGAATAAAATTCTGCCATTCACAGCAATGTGGATGAGTTTAGAGAAAAGTATGTTAAGTGAAATAAGCCAGGTACAGAGGGAAAAATACCCCATGTCCTCACTCATAAGTGGGAGCTAAGAGAGAAAGAAGAAAAGAAAGACCACAGTGGTGCGTTGCACTTGCAGAAGGAGAGAGCAGACCTAGGGTTGCTGGGATTGGGGGTGGGGGGAGGGAGGCGGGGGAGAGGTTGTGTGGGGGACACAGGGAATAATGGCAATTTGTGGTAATGGGCATACTGATAGTATTGATCTTATCATCACATCTTGGGCACAGGTGGTGACGGTCAGCTTTGTGCCCCATGAATATGCATAATCAATATAATTAATTAATTAATTATGGTGAGAGGGGTCCAAATTAATTTCTTTGCATATAAATATCCAGTTATCCCAGCATAACTTGTTGAAAAGACTACCTTTTCCCACTAAATGGCTTTGGCATCCTTGTCAAGAATTAATTGACCATAGATGTGTGTTTCCTTCTGGATTCTCCATTCTATTTCATTAATCTATAGATCTATCCTTATGCCAGTAGTCTTTATTTTCTTACTAGTACATCATTGTGATTAAGAATGAGCTCTGGGGCCGTCCTGTGGCTCTCTTGGGAGAGCGTGGTGCTGACAACACCAAGTCAAGGGTTAAGGTCCCCTCACTGGTCATCGTTTTTTTTAAAAAAAAAGAATGAGCTCTGGGGTCAGAATGTTGAATTTGAATCCTGGCTCACTACTTACTTATGGTAAAAACTTTAGGCAATTATTTAACCTCTCAGAGTCTCAATTTCACATCTGTAAATGGAGATAATAAAAGTAGCTTTTATAAGAGAAAGTTGTTAATGATAACTGGGATAATGTGCATAACATACTGAGCACAGTATCTGGAATATAGTAAGTATTCAATAAATATTAGTTATTATTATTCTTTTGCTATATTGTATGTGTCAGGCAGGGGGCACAATAGGAGCCCTATTTCTCTAGAAACCTGTGAGGGGAGCTAATAAGTATGGTACGTTAGCTTGTTCAAATAGTTGTGATTCTTCACATGCTACACACAATAAACTACAGAAGATGCCAAAACGAGTAAGGTATAGATAGCCCTAGGTCTCTCCCTGCCTTGTTTAAATTGTTAGTGACCTAGCATTCGGTCCCTAAAATGTGCAAAAATGGGAGCTTGGAGACTGGTGCATCTAGGTGAGATGATACACAAAGATAAGTGATTCCCACAGATCCTCTATTTGGATCAGACCTACAAGCCTGACATTCGGGCTGCTTACATGTTGGTCAGTCCAGCCATGTGCTGCAACTCTGGCCATAAGATAGGCATCTTGGCCCAGATTCCCCCAGAAGGCAGAGCCTGAGACTGGTGTTCACGTGCAGGTAGTTTACTTTAGGAAGTAATCCCATGGAACGAAGTAGAGGACTGGAGACAGGAAAACCAAGAAGAAGGGAAAGTTAATTTGAGGATGCATTTTTGCATTGATCACAGCTGTAGCAACTGGGGCTTGATCCTTCCAGAACCTTCTGAGGAGCTGTGAAAAACAACCTCAAAATTGTCCACCCATAGGCCAGACAAGGGGCACATTTATCCTCTAACTCACATCCTTTTTTGGTTATCTCAAAAAGTGTTAAAACCCTCACACTTCCAGAAGCACCTGTGGGAGTGCCCGATAGATGGTTCCTACAGAAGCCCTGGGGCAGAAAGGGAGATGTGTGGAAGAGCTGAGGTGAGGTTCTCTCACATGACACTTGCATGAAACTGGTTCCCCAGCAATAGATGGTGTCAAAGGAGGGCCAAGAGGATGTGAGGTGAGCACAAGAAATATCGCATATGGTGGGTAAAGCAGTCACTAGCTGTCCTTCAGCACAGGATTAACTGTTGTCTTGTTGTGGTGGTTGACATCATCCGCTGGCAGGGGCAAGAAGAGGGAGCTGAACTTTGAGTCCTAGGGGAACAACACATCTGTTCTTTATCTCTTGCTGAGCTCTCTCCCCAAACTGAGAACCAGTACACACCTTGCCCTGCTTACACAGGCTGGCAATTTAAAATAGCAAGGAACAAATGGATGCAGATTCTTAGAGGACTTGGGACAAATCACAGGTCCTGAATGTAGAAGACAGTGTGACAAGTATCACAGTGAGGGGTGTAACACAGGGTTGACAGGAAGAAAGAACGTCCATTGGGGAAAAGGATGAGGGCTTCAAGCAGAAGAGGGCATTTTGGAAAAGCATTGGAAGAACAGATGGAACTAGGTAGGCATGTTCTTGGGCTCAATGACTCAGCAACATCCCCCAAAGGGCCTCTTCCTGGAGAGAAAATGGGGCTCAGGAGAACAAAGTCTAGCAGATCTCAGAAAAAATAGAGAACTAGCTAAAGAAATTAAGATCTAAATGTGAATCTTGCTCTGGCCCCTTTTAGGAAATAAGTAACTGGAGGTGGGGACGGGGGTGTGTGTATTAGTTTCCTATTGCTGATATAATAAATTACCACAAAATTAATAGCTTAAAGTAACACAAGATTGATATCTTACAGTTCTGAAGTTCAGAAGCTCAAAATGAGTCTCACGGGGCTAAAATCAAGGTTATCATCAGGACTATGCTCCTTCTGGAGACTCTAAAGGAGAACTCATTTCCTTGTCCTTTCCAGCTCCTTGGTTTGAGGCTCTCTTCTGTCTTCAAAGCCAGCAATGGTGGATTGAGTCCTTTTCACATTGGATTACTCCAACCTCTGCTTCTGTCATCACGTCTACTACTCTGACCCCTCTTCTGCCTCCCTCTTCCACTTTTAAAGACCCTTGTGATTACACTGTACCCATGTGGATAGGCAGCCAGCTGATTAGCAACCTTAATTCCCCTTTGTCAAATAATATACCATATTCACAAATTCTAGAGATTAGGACATGAGGAAGTTCTTGGTGCCCATGGGCTTTCCCTTTGGCCAAGGCCACCTGGCAGCACATCCTGCCTGCTGCAGTCACACAGAGGAGTTGAAGGCAGTGACACTGTGTGCCTGCACTCCTCCCCTTCCACAGAGCACCTTTGGCCATCCTCACTGCCCCTCTACAGCCTTCCCAGGTGGGGAACTGGCCCTCCTCCAGCTCCTGCCATTGGGCATCCTCCAAAGAAGAGAAGGGAACCCCTTTCCTCAAGCTACTTTCTGCATAAGGGAAACTGTAGACTGGAGGTCAAACTGGGACTACATATCCAAAAAGGACGCCACTCAATCTTGTATCTCATGGAAGGAAGCACAAAATCAAGCATATGTGGCAATACTAAAAAGCGCTGAATGGTACACTGTAAAATTGAGAATCTTATGATAAATGAATTACATCTCAACCAAGAAAAAAGTGTTTCCAAAAAGTCTGTGGCAGTATTACTCATGCCTTCATTAGTTCCATTCACTTATTAAGGTATTCCGTGATTCAGCACATATTTATTGAGTACTTACTAAATGCTAGTGCCAACCCGACACATAGATACTCTGGTAGCCATCTCTTTGGAATGCCTGCAGCTCTCCAACTGCTTCTCTGAGAATGCTCCCTACGCCACTCATGTGCAAGGCTGGGGTCTGGGCTCTGGCAGCCATGTTCAATGGCCTTGATTCTAACTCCTTAACCCCAGCTACTGGACTCAAGCTGGGCATCAGATTTTTTCCCCCAAGAATCAGGGACTCAGTTTTTGGCCTTCTTCTCTTCACACACTCCACACTGTCCTTCAGAGATATGACCCTTCCCCATGACTTCATCTCTGTTATGACAGCTCCCAAATCTACGTCACCAGACTATGCCATTCTCTGGAGCTCCACAGATGTCCGTCTGACTAGCCCGCAGGCAGCTCCACTTGGACGTCCCACAGGAACATCAAACTGCCTGATCCTTTACTTTGCTCACATCAGAAGCTGTTTTCTACTCTTTTCCTCAGCCAACCTCCTAGTCAAAACCTCTGGGTCCTGAGGCAGGGACTGTTCCCACATTTCTTTGCGTTTTCCGCAGCACCTGGCACAACAACTCATATTTGGTAAACACCGATTAGTCACTAGGTTGAGCTTGTGCTACTTTACTCAGGTCAATTACTAGGTGCATTTCAGCAAAGTCTGCAAGCAGATTTTGTCAGGGTTGAATTGCTTTGTGAATTGGCAGGGTAATGTTTTGGATTTTTTTTTTTTTTTAGCTAAGTTAGTACACTAAAAACAAAATTAAATCCTAGAGCTCCCAATTGCTTTCAGACATGATGTGATTTATCACAATTCCCACCCCAAGGAGCAGAGAGGAAGAGCAAAGTCCTTGACCCCAGTGCTTGGGAAAGTCAGAGGTGCCAAAAGGCTTAAAACCATACTTATCTGTGAAGTTCTGGGACTCTGAGTGCATTGCCATTGTCTGCTTTTCCCATAATGGAGAAAAACTAATTAGCATTATGAAGTCCTTGCTGTAGGCTGGTTATTTAACATATGTCTACATCCCTGTTATGAGCTCAATTGTGATCCTCCCCGCCACCCTCCCATACATGTGTTGAAGTCCTAACCCCCAGCACCTCAGAATGTGACTGTATTTGTGAATGGGGACCTTAAAGAAGTAATTAAGGTAAAATGAGATCATATGGATGGTGTCCTTATAAGACTGGTGTGCTTATATTACTGGTTTCCTTACCAGAAGAGATTAGGATACAGACATACACAGAGGAAAGACCGTGTGAAGGCACCAGAGGAAGACAGCCGTCTACAAGCCTAGGAGAGAGACCTTAGAAGAAACCAACCCTGCTGACACCTTGATCCTGAGCTTCTAGCTCCTAGAATTGTGAGAAAATAAATTCCGGTCTCTGGTACTTTGTTTTGGCAGCCCTAGCAAACTAATACAGTCGCATTTAATCCTCCCACCAATCCTGCAAAGTAAGTTCACTAGCTCCATTATAGATAAGGAAACCGAAGCAAAGAGAAGTGAAGTGACTTTCCCCATCCTTCAGCCCATAGGTGATAGGGTGGAAACCCAGGTTTGCCTTCTGATGTCAGACTCCATGGCCACCAGTGCCCTTTGTTCCAGGGGCCCTGGGGTATTCAGAGATTTGACAGAAATGTGGCATGCTTTCACTGACCTCCCCTCTCTCCTTGACCTTTGTGGGTTCTCTTGATCCTTCTCTCTCTCTGAGCATCCCAGCCCAGCCCCAGGCATTGTCAATGACAATGTTTTAATGTATAATATTAATATATTCATCTTTGTGGTAATGTGGTTATAAATCATAATTTTTAAAAATTTTTATATAGGAAGGGGACCATGAAAGTCATAATGCTGCCCTGGTTGTGTCAGTAAGGGTGACTTCCGCTATAGCTGATTTCAGCAGTGACAGTATTTGATTTCCCTTGCATAAGGAAGTTCAGCATTAGTGTGGCCTCCAGGGTTGGCAGATGGAGTGCCACAAGAACAAATACTCCTGCCGGCTCTCCACTCTGCCATCCTTGCTGTCGGCTCCATCCTCAGCTGTTAGCAAAACAGCTGCAGCAGTTCCAGGATAGCTCCAGATTTTACATCATTCCCAGAAAGAAGAGATACTGTCACTTCCAGTGGCTCTCTCCTAGGAGTGAGGAAAACTTTCCCAGAAGCACCCCAGCAAATGTCCTTGTAATTGACTAAATGTTTTTCCCCAAAAATTCATTTGCTGAAATCCTAACCCCCAAGATGATGGTATTAGGAGATGGGGCCTTGGGAGATAATTAAGTCATGAGGGTAGAGCCCTCACCAATGGGTCTAGAGACCCCAGAGAGTTCTCTAGCCCTCTTCCAGCCACGAGAGGACACAGCAAGAAGACAACCATTTATGAACAAGGAAGTGGCCTTCAATAGACACCAAATCTTTCTGCACCTTGATCTTGGACTTCCCAGCCTCCAGAACTGTGAAAAATAAATTCCTATTGTTTATAAGCCACTTAGTCTGTGGTATTTTGTGACAGCAGCCAAAACGGACTAAGACAGTCCCCTTAGTCTCACTGGGCAGGACCAGAGCACATCCTCATTCCTAAACCAATTACTAGCAAGAAGGAAGAATGAATACAATGGGCTCACCTGGGTGAAATAAAGGTTGGGGAGTCAACCATATGCCTTCTCCAGAAGTCTCCCTCCAGGAGGTGGGAACTGAAGCTGAAAGTGCGGGTGAGCTCACCAGAGGAAGAAGCACAGAAGACCTAGGAGCTTCAGCATCAACTGTGCTGGCAGGCTGGAGGAGCAGAGATTGGATCAGTCATGGTTCCTGCCACAGAGGGGCTTCCTGTCTGATGGAAGACACACATTAAACACAGTTACAGATAGACCCGAACTGTGTTGGGTCAGCCTGTGAGAGCAGACTGGGTTGGAGTCCCAGTGGTATACTGACAACTGTGTGACTCTGGGCAGGTTACTTAAGCTCTCTGTCTCAGCTTCCTTCTCTATAAAGCACCCTATACATAGTAAATGTGAAATAAATGCAGCTATTATTGCCCACATTGTTATCATATTGAGGTGACAGGAAGCCATTGAATGAGACTAATGCAGGATGGTGTCCTGGTCTGATCTGCATCGTGGTTAGCAGCTTGGGCAGTTTGTACTCTGTCCCTGCTCTGGGTTACCTCTTCCCCTCACTGAGTTTCCTTCCGGTTGCCCCTGCAACTGAGCCCCACCAGACCCCTCCAGGCCCCAGTAGCATCTCCACAAAATCTCTCTATTGGTTTTATCTGCACTCCTGTATCTTGGAATCAGGATGAATTACTGTCCCTCGTTTCACCCCTGTCCACTTGCACCGTGGCCGACTGCAGAAATTAATCAGGTTTATTAAGCATGACCTCTCTTTTGTGAGCCCTGCTCCCCGTGTGCCGATCTGTACCTGTCTGCTGTTCTCGCTCCGTTCAATTGGAGAGGCCTCAGCTTCAATTAGTGCTCTGGTGGGGGCAGGGACAGGCGGCAGGGTGGCCACATCTTTTGTTATTTGCAGAGACTGACGTACCGGGCCGGATCAGACAAAGACTCTGCTATAGTGAGCACAAGGCCCTTTGTTGCCATGGCTGTGGAAAAAGATAGGAACAAAAGGATAAACGTCGCATCCAAATACACTAATAATTAACACTTAGCACCATGGATATAAAAAGCACTTAATGCTAAATTATAATGATCATAATAGCTATTCTTTATTCGGCCCTACTCCATACGGCATCATGGCTTGGTAGCTAAGTACGTGAGAGCTGGAGCCTAACTGCGTGGGTCCCAATTCTGGCTCTGCTATTTCCCAGCTCTGTGACCTTGGGCAAGTTACTCAAGCTCTCCAGTCTCAGTCTTTGCATCTATAAAGTACAGACAATGAAAGTACACAACTCTTAGGGTTATATGAGTTCACACTATGCTTATAAAGCACTTAAACATGGCCTGCCACATAATAAGCACTTGATAAATATTATATTTTAATATACAAGATTTAAAGCTTTATATACACTGGTCAACAAATTTCGACCTCAAAACAAATGTGTCATACATGTTGTTATTATTATCCCTGTCTATCGGTTGAGGAAATCAAGACTCAGAGAGGTTGATTAACTTTCCCAAGGTCACCCAGCAAAAAAGCAGCAGAACCCAATTCTGTCTGACTCTAAAGTCATGTGGGGCCGGCCCGTGGCTCACTCAGGAGAGTGCGGTGCTGATAACATCAAGGCCACGGGTTCGGATCCCATATAGGGATGGCCGGTTAGCTCATTGGGTGAGCGTGGTGCTGACAACACCAAGTCAAGGGTTAAGATCCCCTTACCGGTCATCTTTTTTAACAAAAAATAATAATAATTTCCATCCTCTCCAGACTGCATTATACCCAACACCCCCCACCACCACCAGCCTGCTCCAGAATGTGCAAGACCCAGTTCTCTGGTAGAAGGTGGAAGGCTGGCTGGGGAAGAACAGAGACATGATCCAGCTTTGGTGAGGACTTGCTCAAGTTCCACCTGTCTGGCGACTTTGCTGGCAGAGTAGAGCCACAGGGCAGAAACTGGCCACATGGCAACAGGTTGCACCAGGTCCAGGGACTGAGCAGGTCTGGGACAAAGGTGTCCCAGGACAGATCTTGCACCCTAAGAGTCTTTGGACATCATCAAGGAAATGCAATGAACCTGCCCAGCTCAAAGCCCACTACATTTGGATAGCACCTTTCTGCCAGAGAACTTAAGATTCTTGAGGGACATTTGTATTTTGGTTTTTAATGTGAAGGAATCCCAGAGTGTGGTCTTGTGGAATAGACATTTGGTTGCCACACTAATCAGTGCCCATCAGGGCTCTGACCACTGCCCATCCCCATCGGGCCTCAGTCCATAACCTCTACACAACCAATTCTTGCTTAGTATTCAAAAGCAGCTCGATTCCTAAATGACCACACAGGTAAATGACCACACAGGTACAGTATCTCTGGGAAGGAGAGGAGCATGGCTATATCATTAATTACAGCCATTTGCTGAGCACAACCCTTGTCACAGCCCCCTCTTTTCCCCCCATCCCTTACTTGTCCCTCCAGTTTATGGCTAGCTCCTGATGACTCCCCACCCCTCTTTCATGTCCAGTGTTCCATCTGCAATCAGATCAGAGCTGGCTGGGTCCATCCTGGTCTCTGGGAAACATAGCCCTGGCTCCTCAATAAGGACACAGCTTGGTGCCAAGATAATGACCTGTGAAGGGGCCTCCCTGGAGTCCCCAGGCTATGCCCACACTTAGCTCAAGGCAGCAGAGCCCACTCATGTGCAGATAGACAAGCTGCCAATGCTGTGTGGTCCCCGTCTCCACCAAGTCTTGATCACAGACCCTCTTCTTCAACCCCTTCCACGTGTACCTGTCTCTTGCTTTCCACTCACACCCCTAGGCTCCCAAATGAAGACCAGGAAAGTGGCCAGGCTGCAGATTCAGTGCAAACAGCAGGAGCTCTGTAGTTGAGCAGACATGGGTTTGAATTTCACTATGTCACTTAATAGCTATGTGACTTGGGCTGGTCACTTAACTTCTCTGAGACTCAGTTTTCTCATTTCTGAAAGAATACTCTGTACTCTTAGGGTTTCTGTGAGGATTAGAAACAGCATGTATAAGTGTGTTATACCCAATGGTACTCGATAAATGGTAGCTGTTGTAATACATAGGTGGGTCTCTTCATATTCTTTCAAATGTATATACTTTCCTTCCTCAAATTCTTACAAGGACCAGACTACATGCAGGGTCCTCTCACCAGTGACGTTGTGGTGAGGGGCTTGGCTGGGTTGGAGCTAAGCTCTCTCGCTGGGTCTAGACCTTGGTCTAGGGGGTTGGATTTTGGCCCCTCTGTCTATGATTGGGTGAGCAACCCTCCAAATTCCCAAAGACTGTGCCAGCTTTAGCATTTAAAGTTCCCTGTCTTTGGAGCACTGAAAGTTCAGTCCTGGGGAAACTGGGATAGCTAGCCTCCCCCATCAAGGAAGCTGGCCAGGGCACATGGAGAAGGTGTCAGGCCTGGGACAAGAAGATGGGCATAACCCTTCCCAGCTTGCTGGATGCATAGACCAAGCTGGACTCCACAAAGCCCCTCCTTATGGCTCCTCAGCCAAGACCTGGTAAAACTGAGGCCAAGGGTGACACCTACACGTCATGTGAAAAACTGCAGTCTGGGAATCACCCACTTTGACCCTAAGGCTTTTGTTGATTCGTTAATATTTATTTAGCTCTTGATACGTGCCAACCCTTGTGTTAGGCGCTGGGCATAAGTCTTGGGATCCGTGGAAGTCATCCACAGGCAAGTGAAATTTATGCTGAGACCTACTGACTGAGAACGTGTTAGCCAGATCAAGACAGGAGGGAAAGAAAGAGTATTCCAGGTAGGAGAGAACAGCAAAGACAAAAGCTCTGAGTGGGAAGGAGCATGAAACTTTCAAGAAACGAATTACAGTATGGGGGAGGAGGATAATAATGACAAAAAGAGCTGAAGAGCTTGTCAGGGCCTAATCAGCCATGAGAAAAGTTGCTGTCTTTACCCTAACAGCAATCAGAACTTATCAAAGGTTTTAGGCAGAACAGTAACATAATTAGGGCCAGCCCGGTGGCACAATGGAGAAGTGCGCCGCTTGGGAGTGCGGCGGCGCTCCCGCCGGGGGTTCGGATCCCATGTGGAGACCGGTTCCCCCTCACTGGCTGAGCGCGGTGCGGGTGCAGCACCAAGGGTTGCGATCCCATTACCGGTCAGTAAAAAAAGACAAAAAGGGAAAACAAACAAACAAAAAAAAAACAATGTGCTTTAGGGCCGGCTCGTGGCTCACTCAGGAGAGTGCGGTGCTGATAACACCAAGGCCCCGGGTTTGGATCCCATAGAGGGATGGCCGGTCAGCTCACTGGGTGAGCGTGGTGCTGACAACACCAAGTCAAGGGTAAAGATCCCCTTACCGGTCATCTTTTTAAAAAAAAAAAAAAAAACAGTAACATAATTAGATCTGCACTTCGCAGAGCTAACTTTGGCTGCAGGGTGGAGACTGGTTTGGAGAGTAGTAAGCCTAAAGCCAGGGAGGCAATTAGAAGGTCATCGCAGCGTCCAGGTGCTACAGAGACAGTGGTGACCGGGGTGGGGACAAGGGGAGGAAGAGAGATGTGATGGTTTGAGAGAAATTATGGAAATAGAACAGGGAGAGACATGGTGATTGACCGGAGGTAAGAGGTGAAGGGTAAGGAGGTTCAAAAATAATGTGCAAAAAATAATTAAAAACAAAATAAAATAAAATAAAATAAATAAAACAAAAATAACCTGCAGGTTTCTGGCTAGGACCACTGGAGAGCAGTGAGACAGCTGCTGAGATGGGAGCATGAGAAGAAAGAGGACAATGTTGGGCTTGGTGGATTGGGGATGCCTGTGGGACATCCAAGTCAAGGTGGCAAATAAGCAGTTGAATAAAGGTTAGGAAGGGGAACCTAACTGTGGGGATCATCTGCATGCAGATGGTAACCAAAACCCTGAGCAGCACCATTTAAAAGTGAGCAAAGAAGAGATAATGAGGCAGAGGAAAACCAGGCAAGTATGATGTTATGAAAGCTGGGACAAGAGTGTCAGAAAGTGGTCACCTGTATAAAATCTTTTTGAGAAGCAGTGAGATGAGATCTGAAAATCGTCCATTGGACAATGTAAAGATCATTGGTGACCTTAGAGACTTTTAAGATGGAGTGATGGAGAGAAGCCAAATTAGAATGAGTTGTGGAATAAGCAGGAGGTAAAGTGGTGGAGAAGGTGAGTGCAGACAATTTGAATAAAGTTGCCTAAATTATCAAAAGCCACCAATGGGAGTGTACATAATCATAAATTAAAAATACACATAAAGTTTAACCCAACAATTCTACTTCCAAGAAATTAGCCTGCAAATGTACTTCACATGTGCACAAAGACCTATAGAGAGGATGTTTACTGTAGCAATTTACAGACAGCTAAAATGGAATACAACTTGCATGTTCATCAATAGGGGGCTGAATAAATTAGCTGTAACACATCCACACAACAGGATATTACACAGCCATTCAAAAGATCATGGTAAATTTAGATATAATGAAATGGAAATACATGCAAGACTGGATACATTAAGAAAAAAAGATGGCCATATATTTGTTTAGATAAATGCACAGAAAATGTTAAAAAAAAATTTTAAAAACAGACACAAGAGAAATTCTTCATAGTGATTACCTCTGCAGGGTGGTCAGGGTAAGGGGGATTTTACCTTTCGTTTTATGTTTTTCATTATGTTTGGATATTTATTTTTAGCATGTACAATAAAATTTTTATATAATTTATATAGAATTATTATATATTTAGAAGTTTGGCTATGAATGGAAATAGAAAGATACAACAGCAGGGGTAGGAATGAGCAGGATAGAGGGAGAGTTTTTTCGTTTGTGTTTTTGTTTTATGTGAAAGAGACCTGAGAATCTCTATTAAAAGGGAGAGAGTGAAGATACAGGAGAGAGAGGTAAATCACTAAAGCGGGCTCACTGATGTGAGCTTAGATGATAGCCAGAGCCCTGGTGTAGTTTTGGGTGGGATTCTTCCTCCACAGTGACAGGAGAAGAGAGGGTAATATCAGGAGGTCTCTAGATTTGGTGGCAGTAAATTGAAGTAAATACCGACCTGTGGTTCCCACTCCCCTTCTACATCAACAAGGACCCCCAGAGACCTGTAGAGGGCCCTTCCCTGGGGGCTGTGAACATGAAAACTCACGTCTTTCCCAAGAATCTCCCAGTCTAGGGAAGGATTTAGTGACTGATAACTGCAATCGAGTCTCCAGGTCTTTTTTTAAGCTGTGCTCCTCCCCTGGAACACTTGCCTCCATACCCATCTTCCGACACATAAACATAGCCCCTCCCCTTGTCAATTCTTACTCAACCTTCTGGTCTCAATTTAAAAGTCCCTTCCCCTGAAAGCCTCCCCTGGTCCTCCAGTATAAGAAGCAACAGCCTCCTCCCTGGCCTCCCAATTCCGCCCTTGGTCCCTTCCAGCCTATTATCAACACAGCAGCCAGAGAGGTTCAGTAGAAGTGAGGAGTGCGATCGTGCTCAAAACCCTCCCCTGGCTTCCTATCTCACTCGGAGTAAAAAGTCAAAGTACTAATGCGGGGCAAGATGTGACTTATCGCTGCTACTCTGCCCCCTCCCTATGCTCCTCCAGGTGCGCCGGCCCTTTGATCGAACACACCAGCCCTGTTTCTGTCTCGGGACTTTTACACTTGTTCCTCTACTGGGAAAGAATGGTCTTCCCCAAAGAGCCATGTGGCTTGCTCCCTCACTTCCTTCAGAACTGAGCTCAGAAGTCACTTTCGGGCTGGCCAGTCAGCTCAGTTGGTTAGAACACGGTGTTATAACACCAGGGGTTCGGATCCCCGTACCAGCCATTCGCCAAAAAAAAAAAAAAAATCATGGAGATGGAGAATAGAGTGGTGGTTGCCAGCGGCTGGGGGCCGGAGGAAATAGGGAGGTTATTGCTTAGTGGGTGCAGAGTTTCCCTCATGGAAGATGAAAAGATTTTGTAGATGGATGGTGGTGATGGCTGCACAATATGA
Organism: Galeopterus variegatus; assembly: GCF_000696425.1. Classification (NCBI taxonomy): domain Eukaryota; kingdom Metazoa; phylum Chordata; class Mammalia; order Dermoptera; family Cynocephalidae; genus Galeopterus; species Galeopterus variegatus. The sequence goes on from NW_007727224.1 coordinate 26,954, forward strand.
ATGTACTTAATACCACTAAACTATATACTTAAAATGGTTAAGATGGCAAATATGCTACGTGTATTTTACCATAATAAAAAAAAATTTTTTTTAATGTCGCCTTCTCTTTGAGGTTTTCTGGGCCACCCTTGTAAAACGTAGAGCCCTCCACGACAGGGAAGATGGAGTGACGTGAGAGCGGGACAGGGGCGGGTCCAGAAAGGCGCGAGCTTCCGGGGCCGCCTCTGAGGGAAGGAAAGGGGGCGGGGCCAGGCATGAGCGAGCTTCCGGGGCCGCCTCTGCGGGAAGGAAAGGGGGCGGGGTGTGGGCGGGGCCAGACCCGAGCGAGCTTGGGCTTCTGAGGGGTTTTCCCGTACCGGCTGGGACGGGAGAGGTGGGGAAGGGGTCAGGATTTCCGAGCAAGCGGAGCGTGCCTCGGTTAGCAGCCGGGCCTAGGCTGAAAGCTGCAGGAGGGAAGTGGCTCCATGACGGCTCCTCGGCCCTCCACAGCCCCCGTCTCCACCCCGGCTAACCTGATCGCTGTAGAACGCAGAATGGCGGGAAGCCTCCAGCAGCACCACCACCCCGCCGCTCGGCCCCGCGCGCCCTCCAGTGGCGTCCTGCGTATGGCTTTGGTCTGGACCTGCGCACCTGCCTTCAGCCCCGGTCTCCCCAGCAAGAAGGCAATCGTGCGAAAGTTCTGCAGGGGACTGAATGTAAGGGAACAAGGTGTTAAAGGACAAAATTGCAACAGATTTAGTTAAAGATCTCAATTAGTTTTATTGCAGTACTAAAATTGGGAAACACATCATTTCATAAAATAGAATAAATGCTCCAATGAGCTAACTTTATAGACAGAAAAAAAGGGCTGAAGAAAGCAGAAACAAAGAACAAAAAGCAGACTGGTCTTTTCAAAGTTACTTTCCTTGTAAGGTGGGGACAGGGAGACAGAAAAATAGAAAAATAACTGATTATTTAACATCAGGTTACTTCAGGCTATCCTTTTTGTGTAAGGATTAAAGCAGATTCATGCCTATTGAAGATTTAAAGTGGCCTGATTGGGGGCCGGCCAGTTAGTTCAATAGGTTAGAGTATGGTGTTGATAACACCAAGGTCAAGGGTTTGGATCCCCTTACTGGCCAGCTGCCAAAAAAAAGTGGCCTGTTTGGGAAGTTGGCAGTTATCTTCTCTCCTAATTTCTCTCTCTCTTGATTTCTCAGAAGGTCAGATAACTTAGTCTAGGTTTGGTGATGTGGAATTTTTGCTAGGGTGACTCCACTTTGAGTTTTGGTCTGGTCTGTTGGAGCCTACTGTACAAACTTAGTCCAAAACAATGGCCTCCTATAATTTTTAACAAGGGGTCATTTTGTTCATGGTCTGGGTGCCCAGCAGAACTGCAGGAAGTGGAATCTGGCCACAAAGGAGACCAAAATCCGTGACCACATCTAACCCCAGCCTGCCTCCTCAGAGCCTTGTCTGTGCCTTGGGCCAAGGTCAAGCACGGTGCCCTTGCAGGGCACCCTGCCCCAGCCAAAATCACCCTTTTCTTTCAAACAGCCCCCATTTCGCCTCCAGAAACCTTACCCTCTCCCTCAGGAGCTGGTGGGAAGTGAAGGACTGGGGATCCTGTTTCTGCTACCTCTGTCTGTACATAGGGCCCTTGAGTAGAAACCTATAGCTGGACTAAAGGCCTGGAGGCTCTAGAGCTGCTTGCTTGGAGCCTTATTATGAAGGGTCAAGAGAGACCTTTCTGCCCCAGCCCTCACAGAACCCTATTCCCAAGGTCCCTTCCCCAAGAATCCACCACCAAAACCAGGGCCCTCCAAGTGCCTTCCCAGTGTTCTGGCCCAAGAAGAGTAGGCCTACTATGCCTGGTATTCCTGATGCTACTGCAGTCTCTCTCTTTATGACCCCACAGCTTTTGTTGCTTTGTCTGCCCTGGCCCTGCACAGCCAGGCCCAGGTTCACAGGCTTCTTTCCAGGCTCCAACTCCTGAAATTGAGCAGGCACCTTCTTCTCACTAAAGCCCTCAAAAATTTAGATGAAAGCGAGCTGTGGCTTTGGTCCCCCAAATTAAAGTGATTTAAATTCTGGGAATTGTAGGGCCGGCCCATGGTTCACTTGGGAGAGAGTGGTGCTAATAACACCAAGGCCACGGGTTCGGATCCCTATATAGGGATCGCCGGTTCACTCACATGGGAGAGCATGGTGCTGACAACACCAAGTCAAGGGTTAAGATCCCCTTACCAGTCATCTTTTTAAAAATAAATAAATAAATAAATTCTGGGAACTGTAACACCAAGGTCAAGGGTTCAGATCCCCAGCCAGCCACCAAAATAAATAAAAATAAAACAAAGCCTAAATAAATAAAAATAAAATCTGGGAACTGCACTGTCCAATTAGCAATTGGGAGCTGGGTTTTATAACGGGGGTTTTATGGGTTTTTAGGATCAAAGAAACTATCTTGACATCTTGAGACGTTTTTACAGGGAATGAGACCCAACTTTTCCTACCAGATGAAAATGCTGACCAAATGTGGACTAAAAGGACACTAGACTGATTGGAGCTAGAGATTGATAGACAGGGTCCCAGAACTCTTCCTTTGTCTTCTGAGATTCAACCAATCAGAAACATCCACAGGCTACTCAACCAGCCCCAACCCCAACCCACAAGTTTTTCCTTTAAAAATCCTTGCTTGTAGGGCCGGCCCTGTGGTGCCACTTGGGAGCGCGCCGCCGAGGGTTCGGATCCCATGTGGAGACCGGTTCCCGCTCACTGGTTGAGCGCGGTGCGGGGCGCAACACCGAGGGTTGCGATCCCATTACCGGTCAGTAAAAAAGACAAAAAGGAAAAAAAAAAATCCTTGCTTGTAAACTTTTGGGGGGGGGGGGTTTCAGCATTAGCTGTCCTTGCTCCAGCTACTTGGCCTTGTAATTAAATGCCTATTTCCCTGTTGCAACGAAGTGTCAGTGTGGTTTAGCTTAGCTGTGCAGGGGTGGGTGGACCTAAGTTTGGTTCAGTAACACTCCACAGCTGCACATACTCTGCAACCTAAGAAATCTCAGCAGAGTCTAGGAGCTAGTAATGGGAACACTTTCCGCTTGCTGGGGAGGGGAGATGAGGGCCTCTGATTCCCCACTGTCTAGTGTCTCATCATCCCTGCAGTCATTTAAAGCCCCAGCACAAGACCAGGGTTCAACATCATCCCATTCACAATAAGGGATCCCAGGAAGGAAACTAAACCGGGATTACACTCCTAGTTTGACAGAAGGGAAAGCTGACCTTTGCCCAAGGCCATATCATAATTGAGCGATAAAAGGGGGCTGGGCAGGAGCTAGGGCACCTTTCCCTTATGGTAGTTCCCACCCTTTCCACTGTGCCTGCGGATAGAGGAGGAGTCTTAGAGTGAGGATGAAGAAAGAAGGATAGGGATTAGTGTTACCCAGGACTCCCCTGGAGTGAGCCAAGGCTTTCTCTGGGTCATTACTGAGCTGCTCATTCACTAGGCTGCCTGGCCTTTGACCCATGCCAGTGCAGTCCCTGCCCCATCCCTCCAGCAAGCCATACACACCTTCTGGGAGGTGCCACTGGCATTGTGTATAATGAGATAGGATAAAATAAAAACTACAATAGCAACAGCTACTATTTACTGAATACTTACTCTATCTCATTTAATCACAACAACCCTGTGAAGTAGGTACTATTATTATTGCCATTTTTACAGATGAGCACACTAAGGCTCAGAGAAGTTAAGCAACTTACCCAAAGTCATACAGCTAGTAAGTGATGAAAGTGAATTTCAAACCCAGGTCCACTGGCTTTTGGAACCCATGTTCTCACATTCAGTGGTCTGCAGAGCAGAACCAGATGCCGCTCACCACCACTGACCAGCTTCTGGGTACTGCCCTCCTGCCTGCAGGCCCGAACACCCAGCCAGGCCTCTTTTCCTAAGCCCGGTCCCCCATGACATCCTTCTTCCTCTTGCTTATGGAACCCAACAGATCAGGCTACCTGACAAAGGAATCTTTTGCAATGCCTTGGTCCATGGTATCCATCCCAAATGCCTCCCCAACAGTATGCCCCATTGCTCCTCAGAGTTTGGCTCACATTTTCACTGAGCTTTTGCTTATGCCTTTTGCCCTTCTTGGATGCCCTCCCCTAACCCTTCATGGGCCACCAAGCTGAAATCCCAGAAGACTTCTGAGTTCCTCAATCCAGTGATCTCACACAGTTCTGGGTTCAGGGCCAGAAACGCCCCCACAAAGCTCCTCTGGCCCAATGTCCAGTGAGGAAGCTGCAAAGATCAGGGAGGGCCTGAGTTCTAGTCCTAACGAGGTGCGGAGAGGGAAGGAGGACTTCAGTACCGCTGTTCTTTTCAGGTCCTGAGCCACCAGTTGTTCTCCAAATCTTGTTTGGGAGAAGGGGGCAAAAATGTTGAGGGAAGTGGAATTGAAGAGACAGGTTCGGCTGAGAGATTGCCCGGATGAAAGGAGAGCCGAGTAGGAGACATACAGATGGCCAATCTTTCCACAATAAATTCCTCTGGACCATTTCGTGGAGGGAGTGAAAAATCTGTAACCTAAAACATTTAAATAAATAAATACATATATATTTTTTTAATTAAAAAAAATTAAACTTAAAAGCAAACTCCAGAATTGTAGAGAAAAAACGTGAAACTGCTAAGAAATTCCGTTCTTGTGGAAGGAGAATTCGGGCTCCACCCCCAACACGGGCTGAGTCCCTTTGCTCTGAGACCAGGGGATGAGAGCCCAGCGCCTGGCACCAAGTGAAGGCAGCTATTGTGATCTCCCGGGCCTGGGAAGGGAGGCTCAGTGCCCAAGAGACCCTGGGAAGAAGCAGCCCGGCGCCAGCGCTGTACCCTCCGCAACCGGGTCTGGGCGACAGGGTGGAGTGTCAAAGGCGGAGTCACGGGCTCCGCCCCAGCACCCGCTCCGCGTGGTTCTCACAGCTAGCAGCTCAGACCTGGTGGTCCCGAGGCTGCAGGGAGAAGCCGGGAGCCCCCAAGGGGTCGGTCTGCGACTTCTGGGAAAAGAGAGAGGAAGGCGCTCTGCGGTCAGAACTGGACTCCACCGACTTCCGACCGGCTTCCGACGACCAGCTTGGGACCGAGAGTCCCGGCGTCCCGAAGGACAAGTGAACGGCTCCAGGAGAGGGACAGGTAGGGGTCGCCATCCGGCGCGCCATGGCCGCTCCCGCCAGCCGTCTGTGCCACATCGCCTTCCACGTGCCCGCGGGACAGCCCCTTGCCCGGGACCTGCAGCGCCTCTTCGGCTTCCAGCCCTTGGCGGCGCGGGAGGCGGAAGGCTGGCGGCAGCTGGCCCTGCGCAGCGGCGACGCGGTCTTTTTGGTGAACGAAGGCTCGGGGCCCGGGGAGCCTCTGTACGGCCTGGACACACGTCATGCCGTGCCCAGCGCCACGAACCTGTGCTTCGATGTGGCAGACGTGGGTGCCGCCGCCCTGGCCCTGGCCTCGCGGGGCTGCCGCGTGCCGGTGCCCCCTGTCAGCGTGCGGGATGCGCAGGGCGCCGCCACTTACGCCGTGGTCAGCTCGCCTGCAGGCAATCTCAGCCTGACGGTGCTGGAGCGCGCCGGCTACCGCGGGCCCTTCCTGCCGGGCTTTGGGCCCGTGCCCTCCGCGCCCGGCCCCAGCTGGATCAGCCACGTGGACCACCTGACCTTGGTCTGCACTCCCGGCAGCTCCCCTACGCTGATGCGCTGGTTCCACGATTGCCTGGGCTTTTGCCACTTGCCTCTGAGCCCAGGTGAGGATCCGGAGGTGGGCCTCGAGGTGGCAACAGGGTCTGGACACGGAGGTCTGCGGCTGACCGCCCTGCAGACCCCACCGGGCACCGTTGTCCCTACCCTCGTGCTGGCCGAGTCCCTGCGGGGGGCCACCAGCAGCCAGGACCAGGTGGAGCAGTTCCTGGACAGGCATCAGGGGCCCGGCCTGCAGCATGTGGAGCTGTATACGCCGAACATCGTGGAGGCCACTGAGGGGGTGGCCATGGCTGGGGGCCAGCTGCTGACTCCCCCTAAGGCATACTACCAGCAGCCAGGCAAAGAGAGGCAGATCCTAGATGCAGGGCACAAGCCTAGCCTTCTGGCCCAACAGGGAATCCTGCTGGATGGCAATAAAGGCAAGTTTCTGCTTCAGGTCTTCACCAAGTCCCTTTTTGCTGAGGATACCTTCTTCCTGGAGCTGATTCAGAGGCAGGGGGCCACAGGTTTTGGCCAAGGCAACGTCAGGGCCCTGTGGCAGTCTGTGCAGGAGCAAGTTGCCAGGGGCCAGGAAGCCTGAGGAGGGCCAGAGCTGGGTGCAGCCATCCGGGTACTGTGCAGGGCCTGCTGGAACTGAGGAACACCCCCAGGAGACCCAGCTAGTAAAAGGCTTTGCCCCCAGGGACCAGATGTGGCCTCCACCTCCTCAGTATCTGTCAGTAATTGAGTCTCACACTGGACTCCAAAGAAGAGGTTTTTTTTTTAACTGTAAAACACTTTATATACAGTCTATATGTAGTACATGTGCAAGATATAAAGAACAATTTAAAAAATTACACAATTAGGAAATAGAACATAAACAATACTTTTGAAGCCTTGTGTCCTTCTCTGATCCCACTTCCCACCAACCCCAAATTCTGTGATTTTCTGATGTTTCACTATATATGTAATGTGTCCCTAAATAAATGATTTAGCATTTGAGGCAGGAATTTAAGACAGAACAAATCCTCCCCTGTGCGTCCCCTCCCCCAGGGAGCAGCCACTGCAGGTGGGGAGGAGCTGGGCCAGGGCTGAGCCTAACCACCCACTCTAGGGTGAGGCCACTGCTCCAATCAGAGCTGACCTGAGATCTAGACAGAGGGTGTTGGGTGTCAGCCACTGGCAGGTGCTCCCTGCAGCTGCCTTCACCCTCTCTTGGGGGCTGGAGGAAGACAGATCCCTCTGAACAGAACACCCCCCTCCTCCATCTGTCCAGGGCTGGGTGGGAGCTCAGCCAGTGGAAGTCAGGACCAAGCAGGACTTCACCACTTTCTCAGTCCCTCAGAGGTGAGGAGTGAAGGGGCTAGGGAGAAGGTGGAAAGCTCTCCATGACTAAAAATATAAGCACTTTATTTAACAACAGGATTCTCAGGGGGTGGGGGCTTCCAGAGGCACCACTGGGCTGCACTGTTGAGGATGAATGACTAAGTGGGGACGTGGGGCCGTAAGAAACTATCCAGGACTTGCTGGCCCAGGCTTGGCTTTTTCCGGCTGGATGGAGTGGACAACTGGGACCTTTTGGAACCCTGTGCAGAAGACAAAGGGGTGAGGTGCTGAGGAGGGGGCAGCAGGGAATCTTCTCTTTCCTCCCTCTCCTCCCGACTTCCCCAGCACTACTGATCTAGCTCATGCTGTAGCCTGGAATGTCGTAGAGCTTTCAACCTGCCTCCAGATCTGTCCCTTCTATGAACTCTCCGAAAGGCAGGCTGAGGGAGTCTTCCTAAAATGCCAATCTGACTCCTTTCCTCCACCTAAAATGCTTCAGTGGCCTGGTGTTCACGCCCTGACTGAGCTGAACAGGCTGTCAACCCCTCCAGCTAAACCAGCTGCTGCCCGCTCCTTGAGCACTGCAGACTGCACTGTGCCCACCTTCACTCACACTACTCTTGGGCCTGGGAAGAACATCCTTACTGCTGATTCCCCTCCCAAACCCGGAGAAAACAACTCATTTCTAGGACCCAGATTACCAGCTTCTTCTTCCAAGCAGCCCTTCCTGATCCTTGCCTGCCAGATAGAACTCATGGCTCCCCACCGCCTATCTACAAAACCTAATACAAACATTTCACAGACCCATGACTCTGCATTGTCCTCATCAATTTGCTCTTGTCCCCTTTCCCTCTGTAAGTTCCCCAGATCAAGAACTATTCCTCTTCCTCCAGTCAAGCCTGGAGTAGAGAATGCTCACCTGATTGTGTCGGTTAACTGACTGCAAACCCATGGGTTCAAGCCCGGGAAGGGATGGCTGGGGGAAGACCAAGAGACTCACCTTGCAGGTCCCTGGCTGCTGGCCCTCATACATGCGGAACACCTGGCCAAGAAGAGACAGAGAGAGGACAGGGCTGGCACTTTCTCCCAAAGAGTCAAACCCTGTGTCCCGCCCTTGACTTCATGCCTCGGCTCTTTTGTTTAAAATATGCCTTTTTTCTGTTTACACAGTAATAGGTTCATGTAGAACATGGAGGAAACGAAAAAGTACAACAAACACAACAAAGGTAGTGCCTTTTTCATGGCGGTGGAGACGGCTGCGGTATGAAATTCCTCCCGTGTCAGCCAGCGAGCGCCAGGTGGTGTGGTGGTCACAGGGGCCTGCCCTTCCAGGGCCAGACCATATACTTGATACGTCAGCTTGATGTGAGAGAAGGTGTGGACCACCTATGGGGGGGCAAAGGGGCTAAAGCAGGCCTGTGGATATGGCCACAAAAGCCATCATTCCTGGCCCCTCCACTGCTCACTCACCTTCCCCAGGTGTCGGAGGTGGGTGGCCGGGGGGGGCCCGGCCCAACTCTGCAGCTCCTGCAGCAGGGCCTCACGCTGATGCTGCTCTGAGGACTGTGAGGTCACAGCTGGGAACTCCCACAGTCCTGCCAGCAGACCTGAGAGGGAGGGCAGCCAGGTGTGGGTCAGGCCTTACTGCTGCCCCCTCCATCCTCCCTGGCTGCTCATGCCACTGCCCTCCACTCTCTGTACCCAGATACCTGAGTTGGGCCTCTGCACCAGCAGAATTTGGGCACCCCCAAGGGCCCTGCACCGCTCCAGAACACAGGTAGCAGAGCACTCCTCCCTGGGGGGCCTGCGGCTGGCCTTTCGGGGAAAGTTGGCCACTCCTAGGGTCTGGTCCCAGGGCTCTATGGGAGGTGGGCACAGCTGGCACTGTCCAGTGTTGGGAACTGGGAACAGAGATCCCCAAGCCCCACTCAGGCCAGGAGGGCTTAGGTACCAAGCCCAGACAGCAGGCCTTGGCCCAGCTCTGCAGAATCTTACAGGTTACAGCAGGAATTGGAATGAGGGTTCTACATGCAGCTCCCTGACAGGGCCGGGAAGGGCCAGGAAGGGCTGGGCGAGGGCTAGGGCTGGTGCTTACCACACTCCTCCACGTCAGGACTGCCTGGCAGGCTCCGTGAGGCTGAGAGCTGCTCCTGCTCCACCTGAGAGGTATAGGGCAGGATGTCACGGGGCAGGAGTTGCTCCCTAAGACCCCTGACGGCCCCTTCCCCACTAGGCTCACCCTCTGGCATGCCCGGCACAGGCTCTGCACAGGGCACTGGCTACAGAGTGGGCGCTGTGGGGTGCACACTATGGCCCCCAACTCCATGGCTGCTTGGTTGAAGTCCCCTGGCCGGGCTGGGTCCACCAGCTGCTGGGCTAGGCTCCTACAAGAAGGGAACATCACTCTGAGCCAAAGGCCCTTTGGAGAAACCCCTAACAACCTCTCCGGTTACCACAATATCCTACCAGAGCTGCTGGGAGACAAGAGTGCTGCTGGGATCAGCACCAATGGCTCGGACACGGCACAGCACCCGTACTACGTTCCCATCCACCACACCGGTTGCCTGACACAGAGGAGCCCAAGAGTCAGCCTGGGCTGGGAGGAAGGAGAGTGGGCACACTCATAGTGGGGGTGGACTACGGGCTCACCTGGCCAAAGGCAATAGAAGCAATGGCCCCGGCTGTGTACCGCCCCACACCAGGCAGAAGCCGCTGCAGGGTCTCTGCAGTACGTGGCATGTGGCCCCCTAGTTCCTCTACCACCTGATTGGGGCAGAAAGGCTCAATGTGATGAGAACGATGAGACACGTGGGGCCCCTGGGCTTCCCCCTCCCCACTGCCCCCACCTTACCTTCCGAGCTCCTTCCCGTAGCCGCCGGCCTCGAGAATAGTAGCCCAGGCCAGCCCAGAGCTGGTTCACCTCCTGTGGGTAGGGTCAGAGGTCAAAGAGATCACTGGTCAGTCCTGGTTGTCCCCATTCCCTCTAACCCTAGGGTGGCTCTCACCTCCAGGGAAGCACTGGCCAGGTCCTGCAGCGTTGGCCACTTCTACAATCCCAAGGCAGGCAGAAAGACATGAGGTCAAGGGTGAGGGTGGTGGAGGAAGCCTTCTCTACACCCACCCCAAAGTACAGGCCCACAACCCTCCCCTTCTTCCCCTGGAGTCACCTGCATCCATCGGGTATAGTAGTTGAGCACCGTCGCAACCTGGGTCTGCTGCAGCATGACCTCTGAGACCCACACTGGGGGGAAGGGGTTGGCATGAGGGCACTGCTGACCAGCCCTGTTCCTAGCCCACAGGCCCCAGACCCGAGGGCCTCCAGGCAAAGCAGCCTTGATCTCAGGAGATGTACTGACCAGCATACGCCCGCCTGTCCAGGTCCACCTCATCCTCCGCCTGTCAATGTAACCCCAAATGGGGAGTGAGTGTGCAGCGGGCTGGGTGAGTTTCCCACCCCGCCATCCCTGTCCCTCCCTTACCTACCTGTCTTCTCCAGGGTAGGTCTCGCTTCTCTCGGTCGTACCAGCTTAGCAAGCTCCCCCGGAAGGCTGTGACTTCAGCTGTGCTTCTGAATAGATGGTACGGAGAGAAGGAGGCCTGCAATACCACCTCTTCCTGCTGCCTGGCCAGGCCTGCTGGGGCCCCAGGACACCAAACGATTGTCCCTGCACAGGCTGTGCACCAAGGACCCGGGACACAGAAGCCTGTGGCAGTGTGCTCCTACTTAGGGCTTCCCCCACCCCAACCTCTTACATAAGCTTTGGAGCTGGAGTCAGACCAGAGCTCTATAGCTGTGTGCAGCCTTGGACAAATTTCTGGCCTTAATTTCCTCAGGGTGGTATTGCTGGCTGCTTTCTCTCTGGGCCATAATGAAAACCAACAGTTTCAGTTGGGCATAATGTATACCTATGCAGGGCTTTCCTATTCACAAGACACTTTCAGGCTCATAAAGTCATCTGATCCCATGAAAGCCACATGAGGGAAGAAACACACAGACTACTGCTCTATTTTACTGGAAGAAAGCAGCCACTCAGGGCATTTATCTCAAAGTTGCACAGCAACAAAGCCAGAATTAGACTCGTAATTAGTTTCTTAATGCCTGACACATATCACGCTCCCTTCCCAGACTGACTCTATCCCTTCATGGCCAGTGAAATCACCCCTCGGAGCCTTTGGCTGGGACTGAGCTCCTCACCATCAGGGGCAGAAGGCTTGGCCTGGCTGCTGCTGAGGGCACGTTTCTTCCTTCCCTCCTGTCTGGCTGCCTGCTTCCTGCGACCACTTCCCACAGCTGCTCGTGGCTTCCTCATGATGGCCTGGAACAGACAGACCTACTGTAGTCAGTCACAAGGCTGAGTTTTGGGGCCCTGCGGGGGTCATGGCCACCTTCCTCCCTCCATTCATATAGTGTCTAGCTTTCCTCGGATCTCTCAAGATGCTCATGGGGCTGCTCTTGGCTGGCTCTGGCAGTGGGGTATGACCAGCACAGCTGAGCAAGTGGCCTCAGGGGGACCAGCATGAGTATAGCCCTGGAGACATACAAAGAATAAGAAACCAGAGCTGGGATGGGTCAAGGACCAAAGCCTCCTGTTTGGGAGCATTTGTGTATCCCTGATGCTTACTGTGATTGTGTGTGTGGATAGAGGTTCTTTAGGTGTGTCTGGGAGCATGGGGGTGGTTAGGAGGTTTCTCTGCTTAGAGATGTAGCAGTTATGCTAAAACTGCCGTTAGTAATCATCTAGTCCAAAACCCCCAAGGATCAGAGAGGGGGAAAGACTTGCCTGACAGCAGATGGCAAATCATTGGGAAAACAGAGATGGGGCTATTTTTATTCCTAATCTTTTCCTGATCTAGTAAATCATAGCTGGCTGACCTTTAGAAATGAGAAAATGCAGGCCGGCCCGGTGGCGCGCTGGAGAGTGCGCCGCTTGGGAGCGCGACAGCGCTCCCGCCGAGGGTTCGGATCCCATGTGGAGACCGGTTCCCGCTCACTGGCTGAGCGCGGTGCGGGCGCAAAACCGAGGATTGCGATCCCATTGCCGGTCCCCGGTACAGGCGCAACACCGAGGGTTGCGATCCTGTTACCAGTCAGTAAAAAAAAAAAAAAAAAAAAAAAAAAAAAAAAAAAAAAGAAATGAGAAAATGCATCTGCTTGATCTCCACTGCTCCTTGACTGTTGTTCTGACTGCCTTTTCTCTAACACCTAAAAGTAGCTAACACTTAGTGAGTGCTAATGGTATGCCAGACCCATGAAGTGCTTTACTGGATCTCAATCAATCTCCTGATGATTCATGAGGTAGGTACTAGTATTAATTCCACTTTTCTTATGAGGAAACTGAGGCTCGTAGAGATTAAGCAAATTTTTCTTTCAAATCCAGAGCCTGCACTCTCATATTCTGCTATAATGCAGTCCCTGCTAAGCCTCTGTTTCACCACCAAACCTCTGACTTCACCAACTTATTTTCACCAAAAGAACTCGCTTCCTCCTTCAGAGGAAAAAAATTGTACAAACTCACCTCCACTTGCACTGTCCTCCCTCTTTCCCCCTTTACATGGGTGAATGGCCCCCGTTCCTCCTCAGAGTCCTGCTCCTCCAATCCCCTCCAACCAAGACTCATTCTCCTCGCCTTCTTAGCCAAACTTCCTTCAGCACTCACTTACATAATTCATTCTACAATCCATTCTCCAAAGAACAATGCGATATTTTCAAGACACAATCATATCACTCCCTTACTTAAAACCTTCAATGCCTTCCCATTAAATTGGTGAATAAGTATTTATGGAGTGCCTACTATGTACCAAGCAGTTTTAGGTACTTGGAATACTTCAGTAAAGAAAACATGAAAGGTTACTGCCCTCAAAGAGCTTATTCTAATGTGGGCAAAAAATAAATAATACACATAATAAGTAAATTATACAGAATGTTAGAAGGTGATAAATATTAGTATAAAGAAGAAAAAGAGAGCCAGTGAAAGGGATAAAGACCGCCAGTGTTGGGGGTGGAATGTAGCAGTTTTAAAGAATGCAGTCAAGGTGGGCCTTATTAAAGTGATATTTGACCAATGACTTAAAGCAGTTGAAGGAGTTAGCCTTGCGGATGGATACCTGTGAGAAAGGCACACTAAGAAGAGTGCCTGGTATGTTCGAGGTACAATAGGAGGCCAGTGTGTTTAGAATGGAACGAGGGAGTGAGTGGTAGGAGATGAAGTCAGAAAAGTAAAGGGGATGGGCAGAAGGTAAGATCACCAAGTACCTGTAGGCCACTGGAAGGCTTTGGCTGTCACACCCCTTTCTATTAGAAACGGAGTCAATCTTCTTAATATAGCCTTGTAGGTCCAATGATAAGGGCTTCACCTGCCTCATCCCCTCTCTCACTATGCTCTAGCCACGTGTCCGACCACTTTGAGGACCCACACAATCCATTTCCCCGGCTTGGACAGTTCTTATATGCTTTATCTGGCATCTAATTATTTTTCAAGTCTTGACTTAAATGTCCAAAGCAGGTCTCCCTGTCTTACCCTCTCAGAGTCTTCTCCATTGTAGCTCTTACATTAATTGTAATTTCACATTCACTTATCATTCTTTTGGTCAATGTCTGCTTCCTCCACTTTACTGAAAAAAAACTCCAGGAGGACAGGACTGGTCCTCTTCTGTTGACTGTTGTGTCCCCACAGTCAGTGCCAGGTAAATTGTACACAATAAATACTTGTTAAATTCATGGAAAGGGGGAAAGCCAAAGGAGGAGGATTTTCCCCTTTTTAAGGAGAAATCCAATCAATTCTGAATAATGATGAAAAGGACTCAGAGAGAGAAAGGCTGAAGATGAACTAGAAACAACGAATAACCAACCAAAGAGAAAAGGTTGGCTCGCCCAGGGGACGGCAACCGGAGCTCTTGGGGAGGGACTGGTCTCCGGTAGGGACAACTCTCTCATGGTAGCAGGAGTCATGTTCAATCACCCCCTAGGTCAATTAAACCGCCTAACTGCTTTTGTCCCCTCCCCGCCATCCTACTGCAGAACACTTAATTCAAATCCACGTTATCACTCGCCTGGATGACTTCGAAAGCTTCCGTGCTACCGGTCGCTCTACCGCTCTGCAGCCTTGTTCTTTGCCCTGCTCCCCGCCTCCTTCACTTCCTGGAGCGCACTGAGCTGCTCTCCATCCTCTCTAGGAATTTGTCCGTGCCCAGAACACCTTTCTCCCACACGCCTGTCCTTGCCTAACAGTTCCTAGGCATGCTTTAGGCTCAGCTGTGGCGGCACCACCTCCTCCGGGAAGCCTACCCGCTCCGCACCCCCTCAACCCCATCCCACCACACGGGCAGTGTTGATGAAGACGGCGTAACGCCGAAGCACCACGCTCCCGCCGTGGTGTGCGGGAAGAAGACATTACCTCCCGCGCCGTCTCCCGCGCGCGGCTCCCCGGTCAGGGGGCGTGGCTCCGGCCAATCCGGGCGGCGAGTCAGCCGCCCCAGCCAATAGGCTCTCAGCGCGCGCCCGGCCGACTCCCCCGCCTCAGACCCGAGCGGTCCGAACGGGAGTTCTGAACTGGAGTTCGGAACGGAAGTCCGACCCATCCCCTACCCCGGAGAGCGAGACCCCGCCCCATCCCCAACTGGCCGAGTCGCGCCAGGAGACGAAGCGGAAGGCCCGCGTACCCACAGACGACTCAGGCAAGGGACGCGCGGCGTCATGGCCGCCGACAGTGACGATGGCGCAGCTTCAGCTCCAGCGGCCTCCGACGGTGAGAGTCTTCCCAGGAGCCGCCTACGCACTCCGGGGAAGGGGAAGGCCTCGGGCGCATAGTCGTAGAGACAGATTTCAAGTGTCAGAGGACTAGCTCCTTCCGCCAGAACCAGCCGACAGGGGACTACAAGTCCCGGTGTGCACCGCGGCTCTGGCTGCGGAAAGCCTGTAGTGTTGAGAGCATAGTTAAGGCGTGTCGGGGCATTTCGGGAGATGTAGTCTGAGGCTCGTAACTGTTAGAAGTAGTGACCAACAACGCGGAGCAGGTTGGGCATTGTGGTCCAAAGGAAGTAGGACGTGTTGGGAAGTCTGGTATAGGGCATACTGGGAACTGTCGCTTTTGGCTGCTGGAGCACCGTGAGCACAGTAGTATGGAGCCTTGTCCGGTATTGAGGGGGCTGAAATCTTCCAGCCCTGCGAAATATTTCCTGCACGGCGTGGGAAAAAGGAACCACAAAAGCCATCTAGTCCGACCTTCCATTTCTACAGATCGTGACGCTGAGGGGGAAGTAATTTTCCCAAAGTCTCAGATAAGCCACTGGAATACCCAGGCTTCCTCTCCCCAAATTCAGGGCACTGTCTACTCCAAGGCCTGTGGGTACAGCACGTGGGATACAAAGGCTTGAGGGAAAAGCTATCAATGGAAACATCCCCACCCTCATCCCCCCATTGGCCTAGCTTGGTGTCTGTTTCCCTTTGCCCTTGTCTGAGCATGAACATCCATCACCCTCCTAACCTCCAGGTGGTATCAGCAAAAGCACAAAATCTGGGGAAGAGCTAGTAGTCCAGGTTCCTGTGGTGGATGTGCAAAGCGACAACTTCAAGGAGATGTGGCCATCCCTCCTGCTGGCCATAAAAACATCTAGCTTCGTAGCTGTGGACACGGTGAGGGTTGGGAAACAGGGAGGGCAGGTGAGGAGGCTGATGCTGGGGGCCTATCACAACCCTCCCTTTACCCACCTGTAGGAACTGAGTGGGCTTGGGGACAGGAAGAGTTTGCTGAATCAGTAAGTATAAGCCCTGTTCTCTAGTCCCAGCCCTGGCAGGATGGGCAGACCTCCACCCTGGGGTGGGGGTCAAAGTCCTGGGTGGTTTGGGTCCTTCGTGAGGCTAACTCCCAGCCACAGCCACCCCCAAACCTAACTCCAAGGTGCATCGAGGAACGTTACAAGGCCGTGTGTCATGCTGCCAGGACCCGCTCTATCCTCTCCCTGGGCCTTGCCTGCTTCAAGCAGCAGCCAGACAAGGTATTGGGCTGATTTCACCCCGTCTCACATCTGTGGCTGGAGGGAGGAGGGTTGAGATCCTGGGAAATATCAGATTTTTCTCCCAAATCTTGGTGTAGCAGACCCTCTTTCCCTTCCAGGGTGAATACTACTACCTAGCCCAAGTGTTCAATCTCACCTTGCTGTGCATGGAGGAGTATGTCATAGAACCAAAATCTGTGCAGTTCCTGGTACAGCATGGCTTCGACTTCAACAGGCAGTATGCCCAGGGCATTCCCTACCATAAGGGCAATGACAAGGTAGGCCTCCAGCTTCCCCAGCCTGAGTCTGCCCCTTCTGTAACTTCATTAATTCCTACCCTAGGCTGGATGCCTGGGGTGAATCTGCTTCTTAGGGAGTATGGCAATCACTGGTGACAGGGCTAGGGAAACAAGATTGATACAAGGGTGGGTAGCACTGGGTTAGGTAGAGAGGGAGAGTTTTCCAGGTAAGGGAGCCTGGGATAAATGTCTTGCAGAAGAGGCTCCCTGGGGAACTCTGTCCTACCTAATGACCCTTTTACTTCCACCTAGGGTGATGAGAGCCAGAGCCAGTCAGTGCGGACACTGTTCCTGGAACTAATCCGGGCCCGCCGGCCCCTGGTGCTACACAATGGCCTTATAGATTTGGTGTTCGTGTACCAGAACTTCTATGCACACCTGCCTGAGAGCCTGGGAACCTTCACTGCTGACCTGTGTGAGATGTTCCCAGCAGGCATTTATGACACCAAATATGCTGCTGAGTTTCATGCCCGCTTCGTGGCCTCCTACTTAGAATACGCCTTCCGGAAATGGTGAGGGAATGGTGGAGGGAAAGGGGTAGAGCCTGGAACCAGCCTATTTCATTCACTTAAGATATTTATTGAGTGCCCACCATGTGCCAGGCACTGTTTTAGGTGCTAAGGATTCAGCAGTGAACAAAACAGACAAACCCCCCTGCTCTTACAGAGTTTATATGCTAGTGGACCAATATCCTCTTATGCTGTTGCAGTGAGCGAGAGAATGAAAAGCAGCGGGCAGCTGGCAGCCGACACCTTACCCTGGAGTTCTGCAGCTATCCTTCTAGTATGAAGGCCCATATTGACTACCGCTGCTGCATGCCCCCTGCAACCCACCGTTCTCATCCCACCAGTGTCTGTGACAACTTCTCGGTGAGAGCACCCACCCATTTCCTGGGGCAGGGGAGGCTCTGGTGCCTGGAACCCCTTTCTAAGCTTCTTTCCTATCTCCAGGCCTATGGCTGGTGCCCCCAGGGACCACAGTGTCCTCGGTCCCACGACATCGATCTTATCATCGATACAGATGAGGCTGTGATGGAGGACAAGCGGCGACGGCGACGACGTAAGGAAAAACGGAGGAGGGCTTTGTTGAGCCTGGCTGGGACACAGACCTCTGGGGAAACTGAGGGTGGTCCTCCCACGAAGCAGGTCTGTGGGGATAGCCTCAAGGCTGAGGAAATTGAGCAGAAGGTGGCTGTGGATGAAACTAGGAACCAATCTCACTCTGAGGAAGTTCTTGCTCACTTGGAGATGGGGCTTCAGGCAACAAGGTCTGAAACAGCTGACGTGGCTATCTCGGAAGTGCCAGGGAGTCAAGCCAGTTCTAACCCAGTGCCTGGGGATGGATTGCACCGGGCTGGATTTGATGCCTTTATGACAGGTTATGTGATGGCCTATGTGGGAGTGAGCCAGGGACCCCAGCCCTGCAGCTCTGGACCCTGGCTACCTGAATGTCACAACAAGGTATATCTGAGTGGCAAAGCTGTACCCCTCACGGTGGCCAAGAGCCAGTTCTCTCGTTCCTCCAAAGCCCACAACCAGAAGATGAAGCTGGTTTGGGGCAGTAGCTGACCCAGCTTCTACCTAGCAATCAAAGTCCAGGAAGACAAGCTGAGGGAACAGAGATATTTGGGTCCCTCTATGCTGTAAATGTCATACTCTCAACTGCTGCAGAGTTTTGGATGTTTTGGGGAAGAGAGGCACTACTGGCAGAGAAACTACTGCGTTGCCCCTGGACCTTTTCCTTTACCCCTGAGGCTGGGGTACAAAGGTACAAGTAAGAAGGCTGACCAGCCCCTGTAACTCCGACTTTATTTTTAGATTTGAGTGTCTTGGGAAAGTTTTACAAAAAAATCAACAGAAACAAGTTATGAAAATATTTGACCAATTTCATCTTTGGTTATTTCTTATTGTGGCTCTGTAAGGACAGACTTCCCAAAGCTCCAGCAGGAAGCAAAGAAAATCAGTCCATGTAAAAACGATTTAACCAATTGGGTGTATCACACATTGACAAATACACAGAGCAGGCCCTGGGGCCTACAAAACCAGCCCCACTCCCAACCACAGGGTTGAAAGTCTTATGGGGCAGAACATTAAGACTCCTTTATAAATATGAAAATAGATTAATCAACTGGAAAAAGGTCTTTGAATAGGTTAGCTAAAAGCCATGACCACCATGCTGCCTTGCCCTCCCCTTGCATAGAAATGTAGTGACGTGGTCTGACCATGCAGGAAGTGCAAACAGCAATTATTCAAGTGTCTTAGACATACTGGCAAGAGGCACCCCAGTCTTCAGGTCTGAGAAATAGTCATGCCCTTTATGGCCTCCTGGTCAGCTGCAGGTTCCATCCAGTTAGCTTATATGCCCCAACAAAGGGCAAGAGACAGACCTGGGATGGGAGAAGAATGGGGTAATAGCTGCCTGCCAGCTTATCTGAGATCTGGAAGTCCTCTGGTCCTGTATGGGGAAGCACATGTGGGGTCAGGTGGAAGCCAGAGCTCCTTGCTGGATTTTGGGGGCTTGGTATGAGCTGTTGGCCCTAACTAGGAGGGCCTTTCACTTCTGCCTCCCTTCTCATACACAGCCATTGGGTATCAGGAGCCCAAAAGTTGAGCCTGGCTTGGCCTGGCCTACCCTGCCTGCTCTGTGGGCTTAGGGAAGAGTGAAGGCTGTGCATCGGGGTGCCTGTGGTGTCAGCTGAAGGTCCATCCCCAAGGTGAGGCAGGGACTAAGCCCCCTCACCCATCCTCCTCTCCCTGGGTTTACAGGCCTATGCCTGAGAGGGAGAAGGGGACTGGAGCAAGCCTCTTGGCCTTTCTTCTACCTCCATCTCCTCAGAGGCACCTGCAGGGCATGGACTGGTCCCCTGGGGCCTGTGCCCAAAACCGTTCTCTTCCTGGGGACTGGAGCAGTCCATGGCCTCATGGGCTGGTGCAGCTGGTAGGACAGATGCCCTGAATGGTGGGATCTCTCTTACTCTGTACTTGAGACTACTGAGACGTGGTGGGGGCCCATCAGACAGCGATTCTTCCCGGCCCACAAATGGACAGGCCTCTTGATGCAAGAACTCGGGTGAACCAGGCAAGGAACGCCACCGGCGAGCAGGTGGGGCCAGGGGCTCCTGCCAATCAGCCAGGGGTATAGTTCCAGGCCCTGGTGCATCCAGGTCAAATACCAGGGAGATGACAGACTTGCTGGGCAGGTCAAAGAACTTGATCTTGCCACCCTTGAGGTCCTGACGAGCATTGAAAGGGTTGACTTTGGGGGTACGGGCAGCACCATCTCGTTGTGGCCGGTAGTAGGGATCCAAGACATTTACGGTACGTGGGGGCTTACGGGAGAAGATGTCTGACTGGCTTCGAGACAGCCAAATGGTACGTCTTGGGCGTGGTGACTTGGGGGGGATCCTGTCATCCAGTGAGCTCAGTCGCTTCACCCCAGGCACTTTCTCCAAGAGTCCTGAAAAGCAGTGAGTTAAGGCTGGGTTACCCTCACTAGTCATAACAAATAGAAGCAGCACTTTACCACCAAGTGTTTTCACTCAAAACAAAGTAGGTACTTTTGTCTTATTTCATCAATGAAGAAACAGACTCAAAGAAGGGAAGGAATATGCCAAGTCACACTGTTAGAGAATCCAGTACTTTTCCATAATCTCCTTCCCATCCCCTTTGCTTCTGGATGTGGGATCTTGCAATTACAGCTCTAGAGGGGAAGGCCTCACACCGTTTCCTCCCTTGGGGTCAGTTGGGCTTTCTGGTCTAATCTCTTACCCTTGGCTGTGGGCTGCAGCTTCCTGTCCCTCTCCTGCTCTTCTTCCTGTAGGCGGTTCAGAATTTCCTCCAGGGTCTTCCCAATCTCCACAAAGGATGGACGCAGTTTAGGATCCATCTGTAGGCATCCACACCAGCCATTAGCCCTGCCCTCCATCTCCCACCCTAAGGATGGCATTTGAGTCTATTTTTGGTATCTTTTAAAATTCAGATATGCAGGTAAGAGTTCTTTTCTGAAGACCCCAGACTATGAGGGTGATTCCTAGGGCCAAAGTCAGGGAAGATGCTATTGCTTATAACCCTCCCGTATCTTGGTCCCCTTATGTGTGTGTCTTATCCCCTTGTTTGGCACAGAACCCTCCAAAAGTTTATGTTCACATTGGTTTATTCTATTCTTCTTTGAGTTCTGCTGTGAATGTGTTTCTGGGAGGTAACTGAATGAAGCCCAGCTACCCCTTGGTCCGAAGAGATAGGTCCAGCTGCAGAGTTGTATAAAATGAAGGCTAACAAGAGCCTTTTTCATGTGCCTCAGGACCAGCTGGATCCTCAGTCCAACAATAAAACCTGACCAGAGCTCATCAATACCTAAGGCAAAGGGTGGTGGGTCTACCCTGCAGGCTGAAGACTGGATAATACAGAGCAACTTTTTTTTTCCTTGGTCCACTGCTGTGGAGAGCCTGGCCAGGCCCAGAAGAGGAGGAAAAGGTGTGGTTGCTGTCACTCATCCAGTGAAAATGAGGCCCCTCATGAGGCTAATTAGCAGCCTTTCTCTACAGTCTTAACCAGATGAAGAGTTCAGCCAGCCCCTGACCAAAAGCAGGGAGAGAAAGACACTCACATTACAGCAGTTGAAGGTGAGCTGCAGAAAGTCTGGGGGGCAGTCTCCCACCATGTGCTGAAAAGCGTCATAGTCCAGCCCAAAATTCTGTGGATGGGTATGGTGGGGAGGGTACAGGGGACATGGGTAGACAGATCATTCACCACCACCCCACCCACCCATCATAGCCTGCTCAGTAGAGTCTGGGAGATGCCCCTGAGAAGTAGCCACAGACTGAGTTCCAGCTACTCCACCCCAAGGACAAAATAGTTTCATAGTCTTAAACCAGCCCCATCCCAGTGACAAAGATCCCCATATTACAGCTTACCTCTGTACGGGGAAGATAGTCCGGATCAGCCTGGATGCGGGCGATGATCTCACAGAGGATGATACCATAAGAGAATACGTCCGCCTGGTGGGTAGTCAGACCTCGGTTTCCCTCTCAATGGGATAAGGGATGGGGTATCTGCCCAACAGCCCAGACCTGGATCCTATTACCCATATTTCATAAAAGTCATTCACTGGGCAGCTGCCAGGTACCAGCCCTGCTCTTGGCAACAAGGATATAGATCTTCACCCTGAACATAAAGGGCAGTCCTGGACACTTTCTGCTAAGAGTAGATTCTAAGGAGAACCAGGTCTTGAGGTCCTCCAAACTTACCTTCTCATTATAGGGCTCATCTCGGAGAACTTCAGGTGCCATCCAGAAGGGTGAGCCCACCACAGCTAGCTTCTCACTCCCCATGCTGTTTGGTGAGATTATAAGGAAAATGAGCTTGCCACTGGATGGCACAATGGGATATTTTAACCATTGGGAATTCCTCTCCCCCAAGGATGGGTACAGACTAGACACCAAATTTAGGGAGCTGAGGTTAAGCTGTGACCAAGTCCTAGCCTCTGGGGAAGAGGCTGGAATTTTCCCTTAGCTTCAGCTCCCTCCTCTGTGACCCCAGCATCAATTAGAGCTGCCCACCTGACATCAGGGATCTTCTCAGCTAGACCAAAGTCAGCCACCACTGCAGAGTAACCGTTCTCATCCCTCTTTATCAGGCAGTTCTAGGTTCACAAAGAGAAGATAAGTTAGCTCAGAAGTGGGTATCAGCTAGCCATAGAGTTGCCACCTACCTCTCCCTTCCTGCCACAGGGCATCTTGCTTCTGCTCCTTAATGAACTATACTCTTAGATTGACCCCAGTGGTTAGACCTGGGGGCTCTAAAATAGCCATGTGAAATGAGTTAGTCCTGGATCTTTGGTGGTAAACAATCATTTATCTTTGCTTTCTAAGTGCTAGGCATGGTTTTAAGTGCCAGAGATAGCTCAATGAACAAAACAGAAGCCCTTGACCTCTTGGAGCTTATAGTCCAGTGGTAGAAGACAGATTATCGGGTCCCTGGCCTCCATTCCTCCTCCAGAATGCAGAGACAAAAAGCCCTGGCCTGATCTTGCCAAGTTAATATAAGCATAGGACAAGTGCCCAAGCCTACACACCAACTTTCACTGACCACAGGATCACAACCAACCTCCTCTCTGGTATTAAAAGTGATCTGGTTCCATCTACCTGTCCCAACCCCCCACCTCCCTGTTCCCAGTGTCCCTATGCACACATCCTCATCCAAACTTGTCAGACAAGCTTGACTTACCAAGCCTGAACAGGCCCTTCAAGTCTTTGCTTATAAATGAGGGTACTTCAAAAAGTTCATGGGAAGGCCAGCCCGGTGGCGCATTGGATAAGTGCGCCACTTGGGAAGCGCGGCGGTGCTCCTGCCCGCGGGTTCGGATCCCACATGCAGACCGGTTCCCGCTCACTGACTGAGCGAGGCTGCGGGAGCAGCGCTGAGGGTTGCAATCCCGTTGCCGGTCCCCGGTCCGGTACGGGGGCAACACTGAGGGTTGCGATCCATTGCCAGACACGGAAAAAGACAAAAGAAAAAAAAAAAAAAAAGTTCATGGGAAAAAAATAATAAAAAGATGAAATGAATCTTTCCGTGAACTTTTTGAAGTGCCCTCATACTGTTCCCTTCCATTTGAAATATTCTCCCAATTATCCTTTTCACTTAGGAAATTTTTATGTCTTTTAAAGCAAGCCACCTTTTCAGTCTTGACCTCAGCATTCACCTTCATTCTCCCTCTCAACTCTTTTAGCTCTTCCTCTTCCCCACTTCCTCTTACAGTCTAGCAGAGAGGCCATGAGCTCCTCAGGAGCAGGTTCTGGTTTGGGCCTTCCTTCCTCCCATATTCTATTCATGAGAGGCTAAGGACATGATCAATGCTGAACAAATGATTATGAACAAATGCTGCTGTCTCCAGAGAAAGGATGAACCCAAATGACATTTAAATAAACACAAAGCAGCAACCAGCTCTCCCCAAATAGCTGCATTCAAAATAGCCCTATGCCATTCTGGCCTGGAAGGAACCTCACCCCACCCGCTTCCTCCAGAGGCAGCAGAGAGCAGGGATCCTTGGCTCACAGAAACATTTCTGAGGCCAGTAAGGCCCCATCTGACCCAAACCAACCCTGCCTCCTCCTTGCCGGACTTGACATCTAGTTGCTAAGACATTGCCAAGTCACCTGCTTATTCCACATCAGGTACAAATCAGTCCTTTACTCTGGCCTTGACATAATCACACTATTTCCCTTCATCTACCCTGGATCCCAGATAGACATGCATCGCCTCTAGCTTCCAAGCTGGACTGTCCTTGTGCTTGTCCTGGCTTTGACCCTCCCATCAGTCCTGCTGGCTCAGCACCCCAGCCTCCCTGATTTTGACTGTCTGTGAGAGGACAGGGCCCTAAGTCAGCCTGCCTATTAGACAGCCAAAGCCCTGGCTTTAGAGCACTAGCCTGTAAGGCAGTGGCAGCTCAGATCTCTCACCTATTTTTTTCCTTTCCCCCTTCTATTTCACAAAAAACTCAGGCTCCTGTCTCTGAGACTTGGTCTGAATTCCTGTTTACTATTTGCTTTAGTCCTCAGAAACAGCTCTGGTTAAAGTCAGCTTGGGAGCAGCAGGTAAGGAACAGAACATGTCCACAGTGCACTGCGCCTGTCAAAGCTGTTCAGTTTCTGCCCCATCTTTACATTCGTGGAGGCCTCCTGTTCACTCACTGGAAACCAACCATCCAGGAGAAAGTGACTTCACAGTAGCTTCTCTACGAGCTGCTAAGAGATAGCTAATACTCTTCTAATTGGTCTCTGTGTCTCCAGCCTTGGTCTTCATAATCTATCTTCCTCCTTCCTGCCAGCATGATCTTTGTAAAATGCAAATGTGTGTTCTCCCCCATTTAAAAGCCAACAACGAAATACTGTATGATTTCATTTATATGAAATGTTCAAATAGTAAATCCATAGAAACTGAAAACAGATAAGTGGTTGCCAAGGACTGAAAGGAGAGAAGAGGGTATGGGGTTTCTTTTTGGGGTGATGAAAAAGTTCTTAATTAGACAGTGATGATGGTTGAATATACTAAAAATCACTGAAATGTATACTTTAAAAGGGTGAATTTTATTATATGTGAATTATATTTCAATAAAGGTTATTTTTTAAAAACTGACAATGGTTCATTTCCTATTTATAAGATAAAATCCAAGTTAGATAGTATGATATGCTCAGACTCCTCTCTTTTCAACCTTACCCTTACCACTCTAGCCTCACAGTCTGCATATGGTACCATTTATGCTTCTATGTCTGTGCCTTTCCTTTTGTTTGATCCTAGGATATTATACCTCCCCCCCATACTTACTAAGTAGAATTCAATTTTCAAGATTCAACTTAGGCATCATCTCTTCCATGATGCCTTCTCTGCACATTCAGGTTGGGTCAAATATCCTTTCTCAAAACATCCTATGCATTCTCCCTTCTCTTATCTTAGTATTTGCCATATTATAATGAAAATATCTATGTTACTATAATCCCTTCCCCAACTAGACTATAAACTTTAAGAAAGAAGGATATCTTAAGAGGGGGTGGCCTAGAGAACACTTTCTAATCCCTTAAGTAAGTGAAAGATTGCCTACTTCTGTGTGGTGCCCTAGGAATTATAAAACATTTTTCACAAACATAAATCCATGGATTCTTCAAAACAACACTGTCAGATGGGGAGATCTGAGATTTTTATGATTAAGATGAGAAAAGTGAGGCTTATAACTATTAGTAAAGACCCTGATCCTAAAGGATTCCTACCTAATGATTTTGGCCCCTCCAGAAGGACAGATTGAAGAGCTTGTCATTGGAGACAGCAAGGCCATATGGCAGGAGCAATGTAGTCCTATGGAAGCAGCAGGGGCCAGTGCCCATGAAGAAGGCAGCATTGTTTGTGCCAGCAATAAGACGCTCTATTTGGGACCCTAGCCCCTACTCCAATGTTGGTTCATCCTAGGGCATCCAGTGTAATGCTTGCATTTCTTTTCCAACTTGGACATGGCCCCAGTATAGACTACATGGCTACAGAGTACAAAATATGAAGCTCAGACCAGGGAGGTTCTGAAGGAGCCCAGCCAATTTTCAGGCTGTGTTGGATGCAAGGTCCACTACATAGAGGTGGAAGACTTTTGAATGAGGTAGGCTTGACTAGAGTAAGCAGTGAGAGTCCCAGTCAGACTTCCTTGAAGCGAGAGGTAGCCTTTTCAGGTTCAAAAAGCAGCCCAGGAACAGCTGCTGCCTGGCTCCAGTTCCCCTTTGGCCTCACCCCTATTATATCACACTATAGCAGAGTGACTTACATGTTTGCTTCTTCAAGAGCAGGGAATGATCCCATTCATCTTTGCATCTCTAACCTAGCACAGGCACACAGAGCTAGGCAAAAGTTTTGTTAAATAAAAGTTTGTTCTGATGATTGAAACAATTTGGCTTCTTTCAAAAGCATGTGTCAAATGCATACACTAATCATATATTCAACTCTCTATAATGGGAAATGAGCTGACAAGGGACTCAAAAGGGTGGCCATGGATGCATTTCCTGGAATCTACAGAAATTTTTCAGAACTAGGCCAAAGTAGACACCTGAAATTCCAGAGGTGTCCTAAAACAGCTGCACAGTTCTGTTAGCTCTAAGCTAAAGCTGTTTCCACAACAATGACAACAACAAAAGTCCACAGCATAGAGTTTAAGAGGAAATGATGAAATGGTGCTCCCTGAAACATCTCTTCTTTAAATTTAATTAGACAAATTATACTCAAACTAGTAGATGCCCTGGGAAGGCAATCAACATTAGGGCTAATAAAAAGCTTGAATAGTATAAAAGGGCTGGAGGAGGTATTGTAGAACCTTTCTAGCACTTATGAGAGGTAAATTAACACCAATTGCTAAACATAGAAACTGGATAAATTTCAATATTCATTTAGAAATTAATTTTATGATGCTGTCCTAAGTATTAAAATACAGGTTATACTTAAATCATTCAAAGTTTGGCATGTTCACACATGTGCACAAAGTATTTGATAGATATTTACACACTGGGAGACACAATTATGGTCTGACTTTGGAGTTTTGGCAGATCTGGGTTCAAATTCTGGCAAGTTTCCCTACTAGCTTTTTTTGGGTGCGTGTGATCCGAACCCTCGGGCGGGAGCGCCGCCGCGCTTCCCAAGCGGCGCACTATCCAGTGCGCCACCGGGCCGGCCCCCACAAAAAAGACTTTCAATGTGCCATCACCTCCCTCCCTTCAGCCACAACAAACTCACTCCATAAACCAGGAAAGGAATCAAGCAAGAAAGGAATGAGTCTACATTTCAAGAAAAGTTAACAGGTTCTTTTCACAGCACAGAGAGATCAGAGACTGAATTGCCCTCCTAAATGCCTCTGGGATTGCTACAGTTCAAGACTCTTAGACTATCTGTTTTGCTGTGATGTGTCCCAACCCTTGTCCTCAGTTCCACCACATGATCCCCTGCATTTACCATAGCTCTTGTGTAATGACCTGCTCACATATCTGTCTCCCCAGCTAGACTAAGAGCCTATAAGGAGTACAGATTGGATTCCAGTCATTTCTATGTCCCCAGTACTGTATCCTCTTAAGCACAGTATAAATGGTCCCCAGAAGCTGTTGACGGTTTTCGTTATAAAAAACAACTCCAGCACACCCT
Source organism: Galeopterus variegatus (assembly GCF_000696425.1). NCBI lineage: Eukaryota > Metazoa > Chordata > Mammalia > Dermoptera > Cynocephalidae > Galeopterus > Galeopterus variegatus. The sequence continues at coordinate 53,931 of NW_007727224.1, forward strand.
AATAGCCACTCTCTACATCCCTCCAGCATTCAACTTTGTTCTAATTCATGTTCCTGTCACTGTGCAAATTATATTTTCTGTTCCTAGTGTATGGCATAGCCTAAGACCACAGCTGATAGGTGTTCACTCTGTGGAATCATCAGAGTGGCTTCTATGGAGTCAACAACAACAACAACAACAAAACACAACCAAGAGCTAGAGGTACAATTCCCTATGCATACTCACATAATACTACCAAGGGTAACCACAGTGGTGCTTTCCTGATGCCAGGCAGTAATTGTATTAGGCAGAAACAAACTACTTTCTTGGCTGCCCCCAAGAGCCTAGGCTCATGTATAGTTGTGCCCGTTACAAATAGAACTACTGGTAAAAGCTTGAGTGTGATTACTGCCACTTCTTGATTGAGCTCCTGAACTGAATATTTTTATTTTTATTTAGGCGGCTGACCAGTACAGGGATCCGGACCCTTGACCTTGGTGTTATAACACCACACTCTAACCAATTAAGCTAATCAGCCAGCCTGCATGAACTGTAAGGCGATCCTAACCCTTTACTTAGCGTTATCAGCACCACACTCTCCCAAGTGAGCCACGGGCCGGCCCTATGAACTGAATATTTTTAAAGCTACACTACCTCCCACTCCCTTCTAAGTAAATTCTTAGCATTGCCACTGTACGAATGTTTTTTTTTTTTTAATTATTCTTTTTCTGCGCTAATCTGTTTCAGGCTGTTTCTTACAAGTAACTACAAAATTAGACTGAACAATTATATCTGACAGCTGGATGCTTGAGGTGAGAGTATCAAATCAAGGCAGTGTCTAAGTTGATACAATCCCATCCATTTGCCTGAAACAACTGCAGTTTTCTTAGTCTTGATTTTCTAAAATATTCTAGAGGAGGAAAAATGGCTGATGAAAGGATAAGATACCACATTCCAGGTCCCAACTGCCCAAATATCCAGTTCTTGCAAGTATTAATGTAGATAAAGGGGCTGGCCAGTTAGCTCAGTTGTTAAAGCACAGCCTTGTTAACAGAAAAGTCAAGTTTTGGTTCCCCATAGTGGCCAGCCACCAAAAAAAAAAAAGGAAAAAAATTATTTTACAAAGTAGATAATGGGCTCCTCACAATTAGCCTCAGCTGGTTCCCAATTCCTACTTGCTAGTCTTGTGTTCCCTTAGGAATAGTGCAGTTGACTACAAATGGCTCCGCCACACCCAACGGCCCTATAATCACCTCCCCAAAGCTATTTTCTGTACAGTAGTTTATAAACCAATGGCCAGGGACCTTCAGGGACAGTACTGCTGTCTGGAACACCAGAACCATTTCTATATGGGATATCCAGGGACTTACTGCTTTAGGCATTACTGGCTCTGAGAGTTGTTCCCTTCTCAAACTTCTTGCAACAGGCTCCCCTCCCCCTATCTATGGCAGAAGGAGTATAGGAATATGTGTACACATGTATGTGTGTTTGCGTGTGTATGTGTTGAGGGTGGGGAATAAAATGACAGCTATTCTTGGGCAAGTACTAAATTCCTATACACCTCCCTAGAAGACTTTAATTTGGCTCTTGGGGCAGAAGTCATATTAGTTATGTTAGATGACCTTACAGTTCTCCCCATCAATGATCAAACAGTACTATTTGTATAAGCCTTGTCACAGAAGTGTCCCGGCCCATTTGGCCCTGAGATTCCTACTTTGTAGCAGGGCCAACTTCCTCTGAAAGCAATTATTTTCTAACCTGGTCACACAGCAATTTGGACAGCAAGAGAATACTACAAAGACCAGCTGACTCCAAAAAGGAACTGACAGGATGGCAGAAACTCAATCACACAGACAGAAAATGGGTCAGTACATTACGGCCCTCAAAACCTGCATGCAAATGACTAAAAATCACTGAACTCTTGCTCTTAGCTAAGAGCTAAGTCTTGGAGGTCATGGGAGAAAAAACTGATAGGCCCCCACACTGCTTTGACTGCTGTCACTCCTATAGGGCAAGAATCTCATAACCCTCCTCAGGTCATCTGCTTCTCAACACGAACTCAAACTGGAGACTGAAGTTAAATGTGAAGATGTTCGTGTTGCCTGGCTCAACACTGAAAGGTACCTACTCTGAGCTGATATAGGTTTTCTTAGGACTAGCTATCAAGAGTTATGTCTTCTGTGATTAAATATTAAATCTGTAAGAGATCTCCATATTTCTAAACTCATTATTGACTGTTCTTTTAACACAGATTCCTTGTTAAAAGAGCAGGACAGTATCTCTCAAAGAATTGTGAAAACAAAGCCTTCATACCTTAGATGTGAGGTCACGATGGAAAATGCCTTTGAAGTGAAGGTAGCTGAGGCCCACTGCTATGTCATAGGCCAGTTTCACCCTCACAGTCCAGGGCAAGTGCAGGTTACTGTCTAGCAACTGTTCCAGGTTCCCAGAGTTGATATACTGCAAAACAGAAGGAAAATCAAGCTACCATTTATCAGAAATGTTTAGGCTGGTGGTAAAACCATTAGAGAATAAACATCTAGAAGATAGTGACTGTATTTTTTTTTTTTTTTCCAAAGTTACCAAGGGCTAATTCTGCATCCAAGCACTATGGTAGGTGCTGCACACAAAGATTCCTTCCTTTGAGGTGATGACAATCTATTAAGAGATGTAGACAAAAAATATCATGTGGTAAATACTAAAATATAGTTTTTTTCAGGTATGGCAGCACCATGCAGAGCCAAGGATAAAGTTACTAATTCAGTCTGGGCATGTCAGAGGAAGCCGCACAGAGAAAATAAGGAGCCAGAAAGGATAACACCTGGGGAAGCAGGAAAGGACAGTCCACACAAAGGGAGCAGAATATGCAAAGTTACAGGTAAGTGCTTGGTGCATTCAGGAAACTAATTTATTCAATATGGCCAGAGTGCATGTATAGGAGAGTCAGGAAGTGAGGCTGATACGTTTTGCTATGATTTATGGACTTTATCCTGCCTATAGGGAACAAAAGAAGCATTTTAAGCAGGGAGCCACATGGTTATATTTGCTTTTTAAAGAAAAGATTATTTTAGCAATGGTATGATGGACAGAATAGAAAATACATAGAAAAGGAAATAGGTTATGAGGTTATTGCAACAATCCTGGTGAAAGAAGGGCAACTGAGTCAAGGCAATAGTGAAGACACCGGAACAAGGCAAGATTCAAAACGTATTTAGATGGGAGAATAAAAAACCTTGATGATTGCCTGGATAGGAGACTGAGGGCAATGAAAAGCTCTAGGATGATCCCAGGCTACTGGTCCCAGATGTCATTATAAAATATTCAGAATATAGGGAAAGGAGTAGGTTTTTAGAAGAAGAGGGAATGTTAAAAGAGTGAATTCAGGGGGCTGGCCAGTTAGCTCACTTGGTTAGAGTTGTAGTACTGATAACACTAAGGTCCAGGGTTCAATCCCTATACCGGCCAACTGCCAAAATAATTTTTTTTAAAAAAGATAGTGAGTTCAGCTGGGACACCTTGCCTTTAAGGTGCTTGGGGGACAACCAGGTGGTTAGTTGTCCCACAAGTACCTCAACCTATAAAGAGTAGATTTAAAGTTTAGGAACAGGGCTGGCCAATTAGCTCAGTTGGTTTAGAGCACAGTGGTATAACACCAAGGTCAAGGGCTTGGATCCCCATGCCAGCCAGCCACCAAAAAGAAAAAAAAAAAAAAGAGTAGATAAATAAAATAAAGTTTAGGAACAAAGTCTGAGTGAGAGACTAATATTTAGGAGGCAACAACATTGAGCTGAAGCAGTCACTGATGCCAAGGAATGTATAAAATTGCCCAGGAGTTATACAGAATCCCAAGGAAAGGTAAAATTTAAAGGAACAAGAAGAGGAAGAAGAACCAAACAAGAATGTCATCATAGAAGCTGAAGAAGGAGAACATTCCAAAAAGGAAGTGACCAACAGTGTCAAATGTTACAGATCAAGTAAGATGAGCTTGAAAAGTGTCCACTGAATTTGCAACTAGGAAGTTTCTGGCAACCACAGCCAGAACTGTTTCAGTAAAGTGGTTGAGACCAGAGTAAGACTGAAGTGAACTGAGGAGTAAGAAGGAACTAAGCAAAGATGTACTCTTTCAAGAAATACGGTTCTTTGTCATTCTTACATATTCATAAAGGGCTGCTTTGCTTCTTGTTTTAAAAAAAGAGTGAGTGAGTACATTTATATAGAGAAATAGTAATAATATGTATATGTATATAGGGCTTACATTGTACCAGACACTATTCTAAGAACTTTACATATACTACACCTCATTTAATCTGCACAATAACCCTACGAGATAACTGTACTGTTACTCTCATTTCACAGAAGGCATTTAGAGGTTCAGCAACTTGCTCAAGGTTACCCAATTATAAAGTGCCAGAGACAGGCAGACTCTGCAGTCTGGCTCCAGAGTCCATGCTCTGTACTATTACACTATATTGGAGAGTCAGACCACAGCATCTGAGTTAGAGAGCCTCACATAGAACAGGAGCTCAAAAATAAATTTATTCAAACCTTATATGATGTATTATCTCCCTCCTCCTTCCAAGGGAGAAAAAGGGGAAAATTCCTCTAAGTATAAATTAATCTCTTAATACTTATCTTTTTGGGGTGATATGAAATTTACAAAGGACTAAAGAACCCAATGGGATAAGAGGAGAGATCAGAATTCTAGTCCTATTCAGCTTCCTAATAGCCTTTTAACTTGGACAAATCAACTAACCAGGCTATCTACCCTTCAGGTTCTCATCTATAAAGTAGGTATGATAATTCCTGACCCACCTAACTCACAACATTATTAGGAGAATCTAATAAAATATAAGAAACTGCTTAGAAAAAAATTAAATTCTGTATGATTTTCCGATGTGGTAATATAAGCACCAGTTGGGGGCAGCACCGTGCAGCAGTTCAGATCCTTGAAAAGAGGCGGATCAGGTTTGGCAAGGCAGAGAGAATGGCTAAAAATACACCTTCTAACTTCTCAGAAGGGAAACCTGTCAATCTGCTTCAGCCTGCTTTATAATCCATCTTTGGAAATCTCAAAATAAGACATAATGACAGAATTAGCACAGTGCCTTCTCTTCCGTCTAGCCGAATCTGCCCAAGGTTCACATTGAAGTGCCCATCTGCTGAAATGAAATAGAGCTTGCAAAACAAACTCCAAGGTACATGGGGGCAATGAAACTAACATCTAATCACGCAGGCAAATTTCTTTAGCTCTGAGAGTTGAAAGACTGAGAAGGCCTTTGACATGGTAAGAGTGTGACACGGAAGGCCTGTCATCAGGAACCACTTGAATTTCTCAACTGAATGCCAGGCAGAAGAGACTATGATGAAAAGACTTGTACGTGCACTCTGCAGGCCAGGTGAAGCCAGCACTCTTGGTTCTGGTTCAGAGAAACACATGTTTATTCTGTTCAGCAATGTCTCTGAAGGCCTGCAAAACCCACAGACCAAGCCAGGGGGTGGAGAGCCCATGAAGAAGGTGAGACAAGATGAGGAATCACACTGGCTAATAGAGTCTGGCTTTTCCAGGCAAGATTGAAAAAGCACAGACCAGGACCAGAAAAATGGAGTTTATTTTTACAACCCATTTCTCTTGCCTGCCTTTCATGAATACGCTGGTGGAGCTGATATGCCTCTGGGCCCTCAGAAACCACAACTCCTCAATGTCTCAAGACTTTTGCACGTATGAGGAAAGGAAGTTTGAGATCTGCCAACAAGGGAGATTTCTACATTGGTACACACTCTGTGTGCCCATTAGTTGGAACATTCACTTCCCCATAAGCAACTCCCAGTGCAGATTCAGCTGGTGTGGCCTCTGAACAAATCCCTCCCTGCGAAGCCGAGAGAAGAGCCACTGCACTAGCACATTCAGCTTTCCCGGATGGGGACAACAACCGCTTTGCTTTCATTTTCTTCCAGACCACTCCCTTGGGCAGCCCTATAAAACAACCTAAGGCACTGGAAATACATTTAAATAACTTCATAGACAAGTTTTAACATTTTTATTGTCATTATTTTAAGCTTTCAAGTTCATAAGACTATAATATCAAAGACTAATATCAGCCAATAAAATGTGTTATAAGTACTTCAATACCTTTCAGTGACTGTTACCTATACCAACTTTACCTATACCAAAACCTGCCTCTCCTCCCCATAGTCTAATAAAGTTTTTTGTTTTTTGGGTTTTTGTTTTTGTTTTTTTGGCAGCTGGCTGGTATGGAGATCAAAACCCTTGACCTTGGTGTTATCAGCACTGTGCTCTAACCAACTGAGCTAACTGGCCAGCCCAATATACTGTAATAGAGTTTCTTCCATTTCATTTGTGTTTGATTCTTTTTTTTTTTTTTTGTCTTTTTCCGTGTCCGGCATCGGATTGCAACCCTCAGTGTCGCCCCTGCACCGGACTGGGACCGGCAACGGGATCGCAACCCTCGGCATTGCTCCCGCGCCTCGCTCAGCCAGTGAGCAGGAACCGGTCTGTATGTGGGATCCGATCCCTCAGGCGGGAGCGCCGCAGCGCTTCCCAAGCGGCGCACTATCCAGTGCGCCACCGGGCCGGCCCCTGTGTTTGATTCTTGATTTCATTAAAGGCACAGACCCTTTTCCTAGAACGTGCTCAATAACGTGTGTTGGTAACTAAAGAATATTACGTAGATAAACCTTTAATACTAAAAATGCAAAAAATCATATGCCAGCATCCTAAGTAAGATCATCAAAGGGACAGATAAGTGGAAACTCAGCTCTCCACTCAGGAATATCAATTCAGGTTATTTCTACAAACACTTATTGCACACTTTTCCCCTTACTGCCACCTCCAAATGAGAGTAAAAACCTGTCTGTCTACATCAACACTATATCCCCCAGTGTTTAGAACAGTGCAGGGCACTGGGGTATATAAAGATGAATAACATCTAGTTTATACCTTAAAGAAGTTCAGTGAGAGGCACATGGGTAAGCAAATAATACCCATAACCTGGTAGCAAAGGTCAACACTGGGGGTTTGAAAGTAGAGATTAACACTGCCTGCAGAGTTTCAAAGGTTTCAGAGAGGAAATAACATCTGAGTTGGATCCTAAAGGACAGTTAGGAGGTGCTGCTATGAACTGAATGTTTGTGCCGCCCCCCACCCCCAAATACATATCCTGAAACTTAGTGCCCAGTGTGATAGTATTAGGGGTTAGAGCCTTCAGGGGGAGCTTAGATTAGTGCTCTTATACTCTATATGGGATTAGTGCTCCTATAAAAGAGAGCCCACACAGCCACTCTGGAAAACAGTATGGCAGTTCCTCAGAGAATTAAACATAGAATTATCATATAATCCAGATATTCCACTTCTGGGTATATACTTCAAAGAATTGGAAGCAGGATCTCAAAGAGATATTTATACACCCACATTCATGGCAGCATTATTCACAATAGCTAAAACATGGAATCGACCCAAGAGTCCATCAACAGACAAATGGACAAAATGTAGTATACACATAACAGTGGAATATTATTCAGCCTTAAAAAGTTAGGAAATTCTTTAATATGCTACAATATGGATGAATCTTGAGGACATTAGGCTAAGTGAAAGAAGCCAATCACAAAAAGTCAAACACTGAATGATTTCACTTACATGAGGTACCTAGAGTAATTGAAATCAAACAGACAGAAAGTAGAACAGTGGTTGCCAGGGGCTGGAGTTAGAAGGGAATAGGGAGCTGTTGTTTAATGGGTAAAGAGTAACAGCTTTACAAGACAAAAAAAGTTATAAAGATGGATGGTGGTGAAGGTTACACATTATGAATGTATTTAATGTCACTGAACTGTACACTTAAAATGGTTAAGGTAATAAATTTTATGTGATATATATGTCATCACAATGAAGAAGAGAGAATGTGCATGAGAGAGACTCCAAAGTTCCTCAGTCCCTTCTGCTAAATAAGGACACAGTGAAAAGACAACCATCTATGAACTAGGAAATGGGCCCTCACCAGACACCCAATCTGCCACTGCCTTAACTGCAGACTTTCCAGCCTCCAGAACTGTGAGAAATAAATTTCTGTTGTTTATAAGCCACCCAATCTATGGTATTTTGTTATAGCAGCCTGAATAGACTAAGATAGTTGTCTAGGCTGAAGAGTACAGGTTCTTCCCACATATCCTTCCAGGGTCTGATGGGTACCAACTCAGACACAAACACATAAACACCCCCACACAGAATGTTCTGTAGCAGCTCCAGGGAAAATTTACCTCTCCCTGAGGTAATGATATACTCAGGACTCCTGTTCACAATTCTTGCTGATTCTAGTCAGCTACAGTAGCATCACCCGATCATAACTATAACCATAAGATAAAATGGTAGGGGTTTTTTCCTACCTTGAATTATGAATGTACTGATATCTGCAACCAGACAAGCTTGTCTCTGAACAATAGTTCAAGGGCATTCAGAGAGGTTCTGAAGAAAATACCAACTGTAAGAATTATTATTCATTTTTGAAAGATCTACACAGCTGGCCTCGAGCTAAGGCATTTACCCAAGATTATTCACTATGCTGCCATCCAACTAGCAGAGATCACTTGCTGCCACCTAATTAGCTGGGTTGTGCTGAGGAAGATTCACCCATCCCTCTATCCATCCACCTACACAAACACTGAAAACCCACTGTGTGAAAACCAAAAGATAAGCGGGGACAGTCTCTGCCATTAGTTCACAGTCTAGTCTAGATCACAGTCTAGTAGAGGTGACAAATAATCAACTAACAATTTTTTTCACATCGGAGAATAACATGATCAGATATGCTACACAGAAATATCATTCTAACAGTAGTGCAAAAACTGTATAGAAAGGCCAAGAATTAAGGCTGAGAGAACAGTTAGGAGGCTTCTGGAACCATCGGTGGGGGCAAGGAGTAATTAAAAGAGATAAAGTATTCAAAGTCCAGCCTAGTGCTTAGTTCATAGTACACAACTTATTCTCCTCACTATCAATATCTTATCAACATCAACCCTCCCCTAGGTTATTCCATTAGCTTCCTTTTTGCATCTTGAAAAGATTTAGCCCTCATTCCAATCTATTTTCCACAGTACAGCCAAGATAATCTTTCTGAAATGCCAACCTGAAGCCACTCACCTGCAAAAATTATTCAATGATGCTCAATTACTCTTAGGATAAAACCCACAATCCTTGGCATGGCATATAAGCCTTTCACTCCTGCTTATAAAGGTCTGATTCCTGCTTACCTGCGCATTTCTACACATTGCTGGTCCCTTTACCCGGCATACCCTTCCCTTTAATATTCACTTGTTTTTGAGGATTCAGTTCCATTTAATGGCAACCCATAGGAAGGGCCAGGAGTAAGAAAGACATTTTATACAAAAGGAACACAAAGATAACAAAGTACAGAGATTAGGTTTTTATTTTTTCCCCCCTGCGAAAGTAGGGGAAAAGGGATGAAGGTAAAAAGTTAAGATGGGTAATATAGTATAGTTGGGAAGCTCACTGACTGCAGAGTTAGACTGCCAAGAATTCAGTCTCATCTCTGACTATTACTAGTTGTGTAACTCTGGTTGGTTACTCAATCCCTTTCATACACATTTATAAAATGGGAATAATTCAACAAGTTGAGAAGATTCAACAAGTTGATATATGTAAAATGCTAAGAAAAATGTCAAAGAAAGTTCTCGATATGTCAGTTATTATTTCTATTATTATTATTATTATTATTTATTACTATTAGTTCTGGAATTCCAAGATGAAGCATCTGTAGTTAATTTGGCAGACTATGGGGGCCACTGAAGATATAATATGATCTGATGGGGGTTGAATTATATTCCCCAAAAATATATGTTCAAGTCCTAAACCATAGTACATCTAAGTGTGACTTTATTTGGAAATAGGGTCTTTGACGTAATGAAGTTAAGATGAGGTCATACTGGAGTAGGATGGGCCCTTAATCCAATATGACTGATATCCTTATAAAAAGAGGGAGAAGAAACACAGACACACAGAAAAGATGTCATATGATGGAGGCAGAAACTAGAGTGACACACAAGCCAATGACCACCATAAACTGGGAAGAGGCAAGGAAGGATTTTCCCCTAGAGCCTTCAGAGAGGACATGGCCCTACCAACACTTTGATTTTAGACGTCTAGCCTTCAAAACTGTGAGAGAATAAATTTCTGTTGTTGTAAGTCACCCACACTGTAGTGCTTGTTATAACAGCTCTAGGAAACAAAACTGCCTTTTATTTATTTATTCAACATTGACATATGTGGATCGAATCAATATTACTAGCATATATATTGTTACAAATTATACTTATTCTTTATGCCCATTGTCCAATCTCTCCCTATCACCCTCTCCCTACCCTCCACCCACCTCTGATAACTCTAGATTTCTTCTTCCCTTCTGAAAGAGTAATGATTACTCTGTTGATGTGTTGCCTAGATGATTTGTCCAATGCTGGGAGGTGTGCTCAGGTCCCCCAATATTATCATAGAGCAGATGCTTCTTCTGTCACTCTGGAATGGGCTTTGTGGAGAGAGACATCCTCTTCTTTTCTTTGGTCTCTGCTGGTGACTCTCCTTGTGTCAATGCACTCCAGTGGCTGGTGGACCATCTGCGTGGTGGTTGTGATGTCTAGCCACTTTCATGGCAGCTGTAGTTATTGTGGTGGCTGTGGTGGGCCCCCCACACGAAGGTGATGTTTGTGGCATGCTCCTTGGCACTAGCAGTGTGCCTGGTTGTGGGATGGGGGTCCGGTCCCTGGACCCATGCCTTGGTCCATGAGACTCTGGTGGTGTGCCTGGGTTGGAACTAATTTTTTGTCCTTTGCTTACTTCTAAAATGGGGGAACTTCCTGTGGGGACCAGTTCTTGAGCTGTGTGGTTTGGCCAAATTACTGCTTTGCTGCTTATTCCCTAGGGAAGGCTTTTTGTGCAGCTCAGGTTTTAATGATTGACTCTATTGGTACTTCTGGCTCTCCAGAGACTCGGTGCATCTGGGTTGTGTAGAAACTCTGATCTGGGCCTGAATCTTTTCATCAAACTGCATCCCATGCAATTCTATATTCCTGACCAGTCTCCTCTGAGTGTTCGTTTGCTGACTGGGGTGCAGATCAGCTGTCCTTGCTGTGCCCCAGTGTTCTGTCTAGTGGGCCTGTCTCCCCCACCACCTATGCATCAAACACTTCCCATGGGACAGGCTGTGCTTCAGTCCCTTACAATGACTCACCGGACTCCGAGTGGCTCCTTTTTTTCAGTTGTTGTGGCCCCTCGCTCCTATGTGGGTCCACAGGAACCCTATTAGTGGTCTTGCTGGCCTGGGGGCCACAAAGGCCCTCTTCTCTGCCTCCAAGCAACTTCATCTGAAAGGCACAGCTGTAGCTTTTGCCAGTTCCTGCTCTGTGCACTCAGCAACTCCAGCCTTAAAGTGTCTCTGGCACGAAATGGTCAGAGCAGGTTTTTTTCTTTCTCTCATTGTGGCTTCTCCTGCCTTCATGCACTTCGTAGGTCTCTCCTCCTCCTCCCGAGCTCTAGCAGCCCCAGCGTGGCTGTTGTTGCTTTTTTATAGTTGAAAATTGGTTGATTTGTGGGAAAGAGTGATGCTGGGGACTGTCTATTCTGCCATCTTGACCAGAAGCCCAAAACTGCTTTTTAGAAATATCGTTTTGGAAGTAGAATACAGGAGAAATTAGAGGCAGGTTTAGATGGTATTGCAACAGCCAGATGAGAGCTGACCAAACATCTGACTTAGAGTGCTGCTATAGGCATGAAAAAGTGGGCTAGAGTCAGAATATGCAGAGGCAGAATCTAAAGGATTTAGCAACTGAGTGGTATATATGGGAACTGAGGAAAAAGAGCCAAAGGCTGGGCCAGCCTGGTGGCGCACTGGAGAGTGCGCCGCTTGGAAGCGCGGCGGCGCTCCCGCCGAGGGTTTGGATCCCATGTGGAGACCGGTTCCCGCTCACTGGCTGAGCGCGGTGCGGGCGCAACACCGAGGGTTGCAATCCCGTTGCCGGTCAGTAAAAAAGACAAAAAGGAAAAAAAAAAAAGAGCCAAAGGCAACTCAGAGATTCCAAATTGAGATGTTTAGAGCAACAACAAAAAGAGATCTCAGAATCTTACCCAACTTACTATGCCATTAGTAAGTCAGAAACCCATCAGAAACTAGGATCAATGTCAAACAGTCAAATCAGTGGCTTAGGACCTCTGCTCTTTGGATGGGCCTACAGATGAGGGCCTGGGCTCCGACCTAGTTTTCAGTGTAGCCCCTACAATGCCTTTGTGCTGGCCACTGTATGTTTGTTGGTTGGCTCGAAACACAAAGGCTAACAGACATCCCATCCTGCTGGCTTGGTTTAAAGGAAAAAAGAAAGCTTTGTTACTGTCCTGGGTAATTCCAGGACAGGCATCCCAAGAGCGCCCTGTGGGAGGCTTGTGCTCCAAAGGAGCCTCCTGTTCTCAGTATGAGGATCCACAGCCACTACAAGCATACATCCGTACATCCGCCAAAGGCCTGAGTTTGCTATGGTTCAGCTTCCACTCCAGCACCAGGGCTGACTGACTGGAACAGTCAACAGCAATGAGCTGACTCAAAAAGAGAAAGGGAACACAAGTTCTAGATACAAAGAAAAAGGCTTTTACTAACCCAAAATTTGTTTCAGAATATTTCAATGTTTCACTCTCTTTACCTTCACATATGGTTATCTACGCCCAGAATACCCTTTTTCCCTTTAGTAGCTTTGCTAACTCTTATTCATTCTTCTAAATCCAACTTGAGCCCCTTATTTTCAGAATCTTTCCCTGATACTCTATCCCATAATTTGTGCCACTTAAGAGGACTGTGCATATTTCTACTATTGCTTTTCACATTGTACTGTGACTTTGATGGCAGGGATGAGGTCTTTCTCAACTTTGTACACCCAGTAATCCATTGAAATGAACAGTAAATCGTTGAATGAACGGACACATAAAGTGCATTTATTTTTTTTTTATTTTTTATTTTTTTTAAAAGATGACCTGTAAGGGGATCTTAACCCTTGACTTGGTGTTGTCAGCACCAGGCTCAGCCAGTGAGCGAACCGGCCATCCCTATATAGGATCCGAACCCGTGGCCTTGGTGTTATCAGCACCGCACTCTCCCGAGTGAGCCACGGGCCGGCCCCCATAAAGTGCATTTAAATAAATGGAGGTAGCTTTTAAGTCCCCTTTTTTTTGGAAGTCCCCCAAATTTAGTCATTAAAATATAACTTACGATAAAAAAGAGAAATGAGTATTTGGAGGAATTTTCTGATAAATACCATGCAAAAACGAATGTTTAATAATGCCTACTGTATGGCAGGTACTGTGGTAGGCATTGGATATAAAGAGAGATACAAAACTGTGTTGGTCACTCAGTGATATAAAGTTCTGAGGATCCTTTTACCACCCCATCGCAGACTCCTCAAAATGGTCAGAATCACATGGACTAAAAAACTATACCTGAGATCCCCTTTTGGAAATTTCAGAAAATATCCCTTTTATCAGCAGCTGAAAGCCAAGTAAAAGGCAGCCATAGAGATACCTTCTCTTCACACTTGCCAGATACTTAGTCTCAACCCATTCACACTTTAAGAACACATGGGTAGGTAATCAAATACCCTCAAGTTCACAGAAGTTCAGAAAGACTACTAGGAGTACCTAATCAAATGAAGGGATGGGGACAAAGGACCTGGCCAGTTCCAGTTCTACTGCAGAGAAAACAGATTTGAGGACTGCTGCACACATAAGTATCAGGAAGGGTCACTTACATCCTCAAAGAAAAAGGAAGAGATTTTTCTTTTCCTAGGTTTCAGACCATCTCAAGACCATGTCAGAATGATGTGTCCTATTTAATAAAAGAGTAAATGATCATTTATCTACTTTTTATCTTTCCTCTGTTTGCCACTAGAAATTTCTGGGAAGCAGCTAATGCCAGTCTAAGGCCAATTCTCAATTCAAGCAAAGTAGCAGGTTTGGATATGATGTCACTTCAGAAAGTGTATTAGTTCATTTCTGTTGCTTATAACACAGTACTTGAAACTCGGTAATTTATAAAGAAACAATATTTATTGCTTACAGTTTCGGAGGCTGGGAAGTCCAAAGTCCAGGGAACACATCTGGTAAGAGCCTTGTTGATGGTGACAGTGACACAGGGCTCTCACATGGCAGAATGGTGGGGCAGAGATAGAAAGAGAGAGAGAAAGACTCTCACATTCTCCCTTTTAAAGCCCTCAGAATCATGCCCATGACCACCATTATTAATCCATTCAATAGGGCATAGTCCTCACAATCTAATCACCTCTTCAAGGCCCCACCTTTCAAATTACCATAATAGGATTTCTCACCCTCAACAGTTACAGTGGGGATTAAGCTTCAGTGAGTTTGGGGGGGACATTCACTCTATAGCAGAAGGGTTTGGGAAATTCAAATTAAATTGTTAAAAACATTTCTAAATGACCAGAAGCAGGGAATGACCATAGCCACTGAATTATGAAACCCTTCCTAAATAAACTCAGAAGGTTCTAACACATAATTACCTTCACTTCATGAGTTCATTGAGATTAGGTTCAATGCCATGCCTAGATTAGAGCCTGACAAAATACTGGTTGAATGACTTAAGTGTCCCTAACCATCTATCTGTGTATAGGGGTCTCTTCTCCATGAGTCAGATTTCATCAGCTACATCATCATCAGCTATCCTGAAAAGGCTCAGACAAAGACTGGGTCTAGTCTTCTACAGTGAAGAGACTATGTTGATTACAATGTTATATTAAAAAACAACAATTCCTGGGCCAGCCCCGAGGCGCACTTGGGAGAGTGCGGCGCTCCCACCACGGATTCGGATCCTATGTGGGGATGGCTGGTGCACTCACTGGCTGAGCGCGGTGCAGGCGACACCAAGCCAAGGGTTGCGATCCCCTTACTGGTCACAAAAAAAAATTTTTTTAATTTAAAAATAAATAAATAAATAAATAAATAAACAACAATTCCAAGGTAATGTACACACAGATGAGGGAGGGAAGTATTCCAGCTGTGCTCTGTAAGTTTTCCACATTTCAGTAAGTGACACTGCCACCCATATAGAAACTGGGATCATTTGATTCCTCATTCTCCTTCTTCTCAAAGTCACTACAAGACTTTGCATTCCCATCATCAAAACAGATCTCTAAACATCTTCACAGACACCACCACAGTTCAACCTACCCTCATCGCACATTGGAACTAATACAAGTTCCTCCTAAGTGATCTTCTTGCCTCTACTTTTGTCTCTCTACAAACAATTCACCACAGTGCAGCCAAAGTGCTGTTTTTAAAATTAAAATCGTATCATGTTACTCCCCTGTCTGAAATCCTTCAATGACTTCCCACTGTATTTAAAATAAAATTCAAAATTCTTATCATGGTCTATAAGGCCCTATATGACCTAGCCTCTGCCTATTTCTCAAAATTTTAATCTTCTATCTGCTTTTCACAAATGTTTCTTTACCTTTAAGGCATTCTCAGAAATGTATTTCTAAAACCTTATGAAAGGAAGAGTTAGTCTACATCAATATATATATATTACATTGTCCTTATTTTCTCACTTGCCATGGATGGATGAAAAATTTCTTCAAAGGTACCTGTCCATAGGGATAGATGTTTAGAAAAAAATACCCAAGGGCATGAAATAATAGTATAATATGATCGAACAGACCTGAAAGGCAAATTCATTCTAAGCCCCTGTAGTGGACTGAATTATGTCTCCCCAAACTCATTGAAGCTTGAATTGTGTTCCCCGAGTTTTACATATTAGAAACTTAGCCCCCACTATGACTGTTAAGAGGGTGGGAAATCTTATTATGGTAATTGAAAGGTGGAGCCTTGAAGAGGTGATTGGGTTGTGCAGTAGTGAATGGATTAAAAATGGAGGTCAGGAGTGTGGTTCTGAGGGCTTTTTTTTTTTTTTCTTTTTGTCTTTTTTCGTGTCTGGCAACGGACTGCAACCCTCCGTGTCACGCCCGTACCGGACCGGGACTGGCAACGGGATCGCAACCCTCGGTGCTGCGCCCGCACCTCGCTCAGCCGGTGAGCG
>NW_007727224.1:70147-109761 GCF_000696425.1 Galeopterus variegatus
GGAGCGCCGCCGCACTCCCAAGCGGCGCACTGTAGCAGTGCGCCACTGGGCCGGCCCATGAGGGCTTTAAAAGAAGAGGAGAGTCTGTCTTTCTCTCTCTCTGCTCCTTCTGCTTCCACCATCTTGCAAAGAGAGACCCCTGGGTCACTGTTGCCACCACCAGATGGATTTTGGGCTTCCCAGCCTCAAAAACTGTAAGCAATAAATTTCATTTTTTTTATGAATGACCCAGTTCTGTGTATTTTGTTATAAGCAATGGAAATGCTTATAACCACACCACACATTTGAATTCCTTCTGTAACATCCTTGTCAAGTGGCCAAAGCAACCCATATTAGCTTTATCAAGAGAAACAAATTAATGAAGAGAATAAGAACCAACACTAAACACAACTGCTGTTCTCCTTAACTGAGGTGTCCTCTAGCCAATACTCCAGCCTCTCAACATCCAAGAATTCAGACCTTAGTTTCCCTAGCTTGGTAGAAAGGCATTCCCTGAAAAAGTCTATTTCCTCCAACCTACCTCTTTAATGACTTGCTACCTATTAGTTGCTAGTGGTAAACAAAACAGAAAATGGTCCCATCCTCATGGAACTGACATAAAGGAAAGAGACAATAAACAAACATTCAAACAAATTAAGAATTATAAGTTATCCATACCGGCCAGCCACCAAAAAAAAAAATTATAAGTTATGAGATGTGCTACATCAACATCACAATAAAAAAAGGAGAGAGTGCTATGTAAGAGAATAATAAGGCAAAGCACAATCTAGATGGGGAAGGTCTTTAGGAAAAGCCACTACCTGAAGTGAAAATTTAAATTAAGACTTGAAAGTTGAAGAGTTAAGTAGGCAAAAAGTGGGAGAAGAGCATTTGAGGTATTATGTAATGCTTCTAATTCTCAGTTTCTTTCTTTCTTTCTCTTTTTTTTTTTTTTTTTTGGTGGCTTGCCAGAATAGAGATTGAACTCTGGACCCAGGTGTTATCAGCACCAAGTTTCTTCTTATATAAAATAGCAGTAATAATGGCCATATCTTAGAAAATTGTCATAGCATAAAAAAAGAAAATGCATGTAAAACATTTAACATTCCAAAAATATTAGTTATATATGATTTTATAATCAGAAAAAAGTTATTTGTTAAAAAGTATCCCTAAATATTGCCAAGTACAATAAATTATTGGATAAAAAAATAAATATTTTCTCACTCAAACACCTTAGTTGTCATGAATACCTATCAGATAAGTAAAATGTCTGTTTTCTTTGTGTCCCCAAAAGTCCAGTGCTTAGTTGTATTACTTCTGGGTATGCCAGAAATACATATTTGACTTACTAGCTAATCTGGATAGAAAATAAGTTGATGGGCAAATTAGTTATAGCCAACAGATGACTAGACTATGCAAGAGGCATTACAATTGAAGAAATTATTCCACTTTTGAGGTAAGAGTTCCAGCCAATCACAGAGCTACTAAAATGCATAAGAAAATTTACCTCTATTTCACTTTTACATAAAAGCATAAAATAATTTTCTTCATTTTCCCCTATTCAATAATTCAGCCGATTACAAGTATAAAGTATCTACTGAATGCAAAGTACTGCTGGGAGATTAGGAGTATACACCATCCCTGCCTTTATATATAATAACTAGCAACTAACTGGTTTTACAAAACACTTTTATAGTTACCTCATTTGAACCACGTAACATCTTGAAACATCTTGTCATCCTTTTTTTTTTTTTTTTTTAAATAAATGAGGGGGGACGGCCTGTGGCTCACTCGGTAGAGTGTGGTGCTGATAACACCAAGGCCACGGGTTCGGATCCTATATAGGGATGGCCGGTTCGCTCACTGGCTGAGCGTGGTGCTGACAACACCAAGTCAAGGGTTAAGATCCCCTTACCGGTCATCTTTTAAAAAAAAATAATAATAAATAAATAAATGAGGGAATCAAGCCCAGGGAATTTAAATAACCTGCCTATGATTATTCAACTAGTAAATGTTGGAGTCTGGATTTGCACACAAGCCTTTTGACCTCAAAGCCTGGGTTCCTTCTACTCTAGGAGCTCACACTTGTATAGGGAAGCTAAAGTAAAAACAACTTTAAAGCATGGAAGAATGTGTAATATGAGATGCACAAAAACACTATAAAGGAAAAAAAAAATGGTTTGGCTGGTTAACTCAGTTGGTTAGAACATGGTATTGAGGGCCGGCCCAGTGGCGCACTCAGTAGAGTGCGGCGCTTGGGAGCACAGCGGCGCTCCCCCCGAGGGTTCGGATCCCATATAGAGACCGGTCCGCTCACTGGTTGAACACGGTGTGGGCACGACACCGAGGGTTGCGATCCTGTTACCGGTCGCAATCCCGTTACCGGTCACGAAAAAAGACAAAAAGGAAAAAAAAAAAAAAAAGAACATGGTATTGATAACACCCAGGTCCAGGCTTTGTTCACTACACTGGCCAGCCACCAAAAGAGAAAAAGAAAAAAATACATATATTTGAAGTTAAATGTAGGAAAACATTATGACCAAATAAGTGAATGAGTGGCAGTGGTGGAAGGGAGTGAGGGGAGAGAAGGCACAGGAGCAGCAGAAAAAGAAAGAATAAGAAAAGGTTTTATGGGGAAATAAGTGGACTCTGAGCCAGGTCTTGAAGGGAGGAAGATTTCCATAGAACAGAAGGAAAGTCTTGGGCCGGCCCGGTGGCGCACTGGAGAGTGCGCTGCTTGGGAGTGCAGCGGCACTCCCGCTGAGGGTTCGGATCCCATGTGGAGACCGGTTCCTGCTCACTGGCTGAGTGCGGTGCGAGCACAACACCGAGGGTTGCGATCCCGTTGCCAATCCCTGGTACAGGCGCGACACCAAGGGTTGCGATCCCATTACCGGTCAGTAAAAAAGACAAAAAGGAAAAAAAAGAAAAAAAAAGAAGGCAAGTCTATATTCCAGGCTAAAGAAATAATATGAATAAAGAGGCAGGAAAACACATGTTTTCATGTTCAGTAAACAACAAGAAATCCAATTTGCCTGGACTATAAAGTATTTGTTAAAGAAGAGAACTAGGAGAAAAAAAAGGCAGGATTATGCTAGAGCATAAAGGACTAGAATACCAGGCTAAGAGTTTATATTCAATTCCATTTTTTTAACCCTAGCTATGCATCAAAATAATCTGCAGTTTTATTTATTTTTAAATATAGATGCCTGGGCCTTACCCAAGACTTTAATCAATGAGGAAATCACTGGCAGTTTTTTAGCCAAGGAATGCCAAAATTATTCATTTATTCATCCCATCACAAATATAATAGACAGCTACCGTTTGTTAGGCACTATGCTAGGAACCAATTGATCACAATGTAAGTAAAACAGTCCTTGCCCTCAAGGAATTTATCATCTACATATACAAGTAGTCAGTTAAAACCCATGATAAATACTATAGTATTATGGAAGCATATAGGAGAGGTACCAAACAAATCTTGGGAGATCAAGAAAAGGCCTCCCAGAGAAAGTAAAATCTAAGATGGGCCTGAGAAGTTGGCTGGACCAAGGGGAGATGAACAGCTACACGGTCCAAGCAGAGGGAAGAGCTGGTACAGAGGCCCAAACATGGAAGGGTCATGTCCCATCTGTGGAACTGAAAGAAGCTCAGTACAGTTGTACAGCTGTAGTGCGCAGTTGAGACAGGAGCAGAGAGGCCAGAGAAGTGAGCAGAGAGGCCACAGAGATAAGTGGTAGCAAGATCAGATGTTTTGACTTTACCCTTTGACTTTACTCATTGAGGGCAATGAGGAGCCACAGAAGGGTTTATGCAGACAGAAAGAAAATTTGTATTAAATGCTGTGGTACTGGCATAAAAACAAACATATAGACCAATGGAATAGAATAGACAGCCCAGAAATGAACACTTTTGTATCAACATGGAAAGGACAGTCTCTGCAACAAATGGGAAATGCAAATCAACATCACAATAAGATATCACTTCATACCCATTAGGATGGCTACTATAAAAAAATAAAAAATAACAAGTGTTGGCAAGGATGTGGAAAAATTGAACCTCTTGTGAACTGCTGGCAGGATTGTAAAAAGGTACAACTACTTCAGAAAACAGTATGAAGGTTCCTCAAAAAATTGACTCCTATATGATCCAGCAATCCTACTTCTGGGTATATATCCAAAAGAACTGAAAGAAAGGTCTCAAAGAGATATTTGCACACCCATGTTCATAGCAGCATTATTCACAATAGCTGAAAGATGGAAGCAACCCAAATGTTCAACACCTGAACGGATAAACAAAATGTGGTCCATACATACGATGCGACATTATGCAGCCTTAAAAAAGAAGGGAATCCTGTTACATGCTATAACATGGATGAACCTTGAGGACATTGTGCTAAGTGAAATAAGCCTATAATAAAAAGACAAATACTGTATGAGTCCACTTATATGAGGTATTGAAATCAGTCAAATTTACAGAAATAGAAAGTTGAATGGTGGTACCAGGAGCTGAGGGGAGGGGAAAATAGAGAGGAATTGTTTAATGGTTATAGAGTTTCAGTTTTACAGGATGAAAAAGATCTGGAGATCTGTTACACTACAATGTGAACATACTGAATACTACCTACTGAACTGTACAGTTAAAAATGGCAAAGATAGGGCCGGCCCTGTGGCTCACTCGGGAGAGTGCGGTGCTGATAACACCAAGGCCAAGGGTTCGGATCCCACATAGGGATGGCCGGTTCGCTCACTGGGTGAGCGTGGTGCTGACAGCACCAAGTCAAGGGTTAAGATCCCCTTACCGGTCATCTTTAAAAAAAAAAAAAAAAAAAATGGCAAAGATAACGGCTGGCTGATTAGCTCACCTGATTAGAGCCTGGTGTTCATAACACCAAGGTCAAGATTCGTATCCCTGTACCAGCCAGTGCCAAAAAAAAAAAAAAAAAAAGGCAAAGATAGTTTAAAAAAAAAAAAAGATTTGTATTTTAGAAGGACCACTCTGACTGGCAATCTAGACTATAGATTTAAGATGCAGAACAAGACTGACATGGAGACCAGTCCTGGGGAGAAGGTTGTGGCAAGAGATGATGATGGCAGAGGAATTGGTGTAAGATAAATGGATTCAAGATAGTAAGGAGGTAAAATGGACAGGACACAGTGATTGATAAAATGTAGGAAAAGGGAGAGGTCGGAAATGAAGGAAAAGGAAACTCTCACTTGCAGAAGAGGAAGTACTATACTAATACTTTTATTAAGTTATTAATTCATTTAACAAACATTTACTGAGCAGCTACTTGGTCTAAGAACTACAGAAGGCAGGGCTGGCCCGTAGCTCACTCGGGAGAGTGCGGTGATGATAACACGAAGGCCATGGGTTTGGATCCTATATGGGGATGGCCGGTTAGTTCACTGGCAGAGCATGGTGCTGACAACACCAAGCCAAGGGTTAAGATCCCCTTACTGGTCATCTTAAAAAAAAAAAAAAAAAAAAAAAAGAACTACAGAAGGCTGTAGACAACTGTTCTGCCATCTTCACAGAACGGCTTCTCATTTTTTGAAGTTTGCTTAATAATTATTTGTTGAGTAGGAAACAGACACAAGCAATTGCTATAGGATGAAATGTGCTCAAATGAACACATAAGGAAATAAATGCCTATGATACTCATTTTGCAGAAATGCTCTTCAATAGTATGAATGTGTGAGAGGTATATTGAGAGATCACTGTCCTTCCATAGTCCTACTTGCTACATACTTCAGTAGTAACAGCTCTCAAGAGCCAACACAGATCCAACTTCTGGGAATGAACCACTTATCAAGTTAAGAAAAACATACTTGGCAAATCTATTAGAAACACATCTAGGGCCGGCCTGTGGCTCACTAGGGAGAGTGTGGTGCTGATAACACCAAGACCCCGGTTTCAGATCCCATATAGGGATGGCCGGTTAGCTCACTGGGTGAGCGTGGTGCTGACAACACCAAGTCAAGGGTTAAGATCCTCTTACCGGTCATCTTTTAAAAAAGAAAGAAAAGAAACACATCTAGCTTGAACTCAAAAAGAGTTCTGTGAATTTAACTGTCACACTAGTCACAATCATGAGGAGATTAGAAGAAAGATTAGCTGGAAATCCCCTAAAGAACTTTCCAAATCCTTCTGCTGTCCTATCACTAAAAACGCTGTGAATGATTCATCAAATGGATGGCGAAAAGGACCTTGAAAGAGGCAGAGATCCTTGTGGCTAACAGTTAACTGTTAGAAGTTCAAGTGGTGGGAAGTAGTATTCATTCATTCATCTGTTTATCCATTCACTAAATAAATATTTATTGCATGCCTTTATGTGCCAGTTACTGAAGATTCAGCAGTGAATAGCAAGCCCAAGGAACTTAAAGTCTAGTAAGCACAGGATTACAGTCAGCCAGAACTTGATCTAAATCCTAGCTCTACTACTTAGTTAAGAGAATTTAGATAAATTAATCTCTTTCTCAACCTCAGATTTCTCATCTATAAAATGGGGGAAATATCACCTATTTCATAGGATTGTGTGATAATTAAACAGTCTGGGGGGGGTTAGCAGGCTCTGGCACATAGAAAGAATTTAGAAAAACCACTTAAATGATTTTTCATTATTATTACTCAGGAGGTAATAACAGCAACTGAAAATGCCTCCTTCCTAATCAATGAAATGTTTTCTAATGAAAATGTTGACAAACAGGATCTGAACAAGGAAAGTATCACTAAGAGTACTCTTTCGAACCCTGATGCTCTACGAAGATATCTCCACTAGGATGTCCAATAAACATCTCAAATTTAACCTGTTCAAAACTGACCTCTTGATCATCTTTCATCTTGTACCTCATATAGTCTTCCCCATCTCCATTAACAGCAACGCTATTCTTTAGGTGTTCAGGCCAAAAACTTCAGTTATCCTTGGCTTCTTCCATTCTCTCACATTCCACATCCAATACATCAGGAAAGTCTGGGTTTTATCTACTTTCAAAGTAAATCACCAGCTCCACAGCTATCATTCTGGTCCAAGTTACCATCA
Organism: Galeopterus variegatus; assembly: GCF_000696425.1. Classification (NCBI taxonomy): domain Eukaryota; kingdom Metazoa; phylum Chordata; class Mammalia; order Dermoptera; family Cynocephalidae; genus Galeopterus; species Galeopterus variegatus. Next base: position 77,169 of record NW_007727224.1, read on the forward strand.
CCTCTCACTGTCTTTGCACAGTATTTATTGTGCAGACTTTATTGCAATAGTCTCTTAACTGGTCTTCCTGCTTTCAACCATGCCCTTTTTCAGTCATTCACCACACAACAGCCAGGATGATCCTATTAAAATATGCCACATCATATCAGATCTCTACTCAAAAACTTCCAAAGACTTCACAATTCATCTTGAGTAAAAGCTAACGTTCTTAGGATGGTCTATAGGATTCTCTATGATCTGGCCTACGTTTCCTCTCTGACCCCCATCTATTACTATTCTCTTCACTCTCTCCACCGCAGCCGTATCACCCTCCCCAGACTTCTTCAAGCAGACCAGGCACACACACTTCTGCCTCTGCACTTGCTGTTTCCACTGCTCAAAATATTTTTGTAACCACACAGCTAATTCCCTCACCTCCTCAAATTTTTACCTCTTCTGTGAGGCCTTCCCAGCCCACATACTTAAAATTGCAAACCACATAGCACTTAACACCACATATAACACAATTTGTTTTCTTGTTTAGTCTAACTCCTCTGCCCACTCCTTGCTGATTACAATATAAATTCCATGAGGGCAGATATTTTTATTTGTTCATTATTGTATTCCCAATACCTGGAATAGTGCCAGACACATGGTAGAAGCCAAATAAATATTTTTTGAATGAATAAATGAGTCAGAAGCAAGCAAGCAAGTCAGGGAAAAACTGCTTTAAGGACAAAGTAAACTGAATGAACTCTTCTATTACTTGTGGGTTAGATTGCCAAACTCAAATTCCTGCTTCTCAAATGTCATAGGGAGTTACTAAAAATGAAAGCATAAAACATGTATCACAATTTATTTAGAGATTTTTTATTACTAAATGACCAAAGCAAAAAGTTAAATAAAAGCTACCTTTTTCAAAAGTAAAGCAGATGCCAAAAATGTATTTATAGAAACCTTTTAGCTATTTTTGCAAGTAGAAGTTTAAACGAAATAAACAAACCTCTAATTGTGAAAGGATGTGACATTTCACACTATTTTTGATGGCTGCCTCTTTCCACTGGAGCTAATTCGGCTTTCCTAGAGCTGGGTCTACACTAGATAATCAACTATAAACATATCCTAAACAAGTATCATGGGCCCAGCCCCAAAGGGCATTATTATAGGCCCTACCCAGGTGACAGAATTCCATCGCAGCACCTGGTATTTGATATAGCCTGAAGAGTGGGAGAAGAGACGAGGGCATTCCAAGTCCTGGAAGGCATACTTAAAGCCAGGATGTGTTGAAGACAGCAAAAAGACCCACCTAACTAGAGGGAGGGATTCGTACTCTGAAACCAGTTTAGAGAGGGTCTGGAGGGCTAAATAGAAGTTTTTAGACAAAAGCATCATATTATCAATTATGCCTGATAAAGATTATTCGGGTAGTGCTATATATCAAAATAAAGCAAAGAAAGAGTAGAGACAGCAAAACCAGCTAAAAATATTGCAGGAATCCAGGAATAGAATAAAATCATGGCACTTGGATTGGACAGAAAGAAGAAGAATCAACGACATTACAAAGAAGAAAATAATAGATAAGACTGGGGACTGATTAAATTCAAGAGATGAGAAAAAGCCAAAACGAACTCACATTCTTTATTTGGAAGAACAAAGATTCTAACAAGAGAAACCATTTGGCGGGGACAACCAAGCCAACTTATATTTGAAATACTAGCAAAACAACTGAGTGGAAAAAATAGAATGTGAACTATAATGAATAACAACTATTAATATATATGGAGATCTGAAAGCTAACAGCATGGGATAACAGTTGGATATTCAAAAAATAATTTCTAAGGAAGAGCACAAGAAAAAATTTCTCATTATCCCAGCCACTATACATTGAGTTCATTTGCAGTGGAAGAAAGGTGGTCATTGAAAGCTAGAGTCTCATTCCTCTACTCTTGAATCAGAGCTGGCCTTAGTGACTTGCTTAACCAATAAAATGCAGCTTAAGTGACATTCTGAAATTTACAAGGCTAGGTCATAAGAAGTCTTGCAGCTTCCACTTGGATGGCTTGCACAACTTGCCCGTCACCATGTGAAAAGTCTAATTATCCTGAGATCACTATGCTTTGGGAGGCCTAAGTCATATGGAGATGATCTAGAGAATGAGACACCATGTGGAAAAAGAGAAAGGTCAAGGAGAACCACCACACCAGACATGTGAATGAGGAAGCCATTTTGGAAGTGGGTCTTCCAGCTCAGCCAAAACAGGTGATACATATGGATCAAAGAGCCAACAAAGCCCTTCTGAATACCTAACCTACAAAATCAGAAGCAAAATATAACGGCTGTTATAAGACACTAAATTTTGGTGTAGTTTGTTATGCAAAAATAGGTAAGAAGAATAGGTATAATTTTTATTCTAAGCCCAGAGCCTAGCAAGTGCCTAGCCCACAGTAGATTCACTCAAAGTAGTATGCTTCAAGTGAATCTCTCTCTTCTCGTAGTTTCTAATTCATGTTTTTGTCATTTCCTCCCAACCTCACTAGTCCTAAAGGAAATCCTGAATCACAGAGGCAATCATGATTAGCACCTTTGGTATGCCTTCTTAACTACCATGTGGTAGTAACAGTCTCCCCAAAGCTGCCCCCCTCTTCAAAGATAGGATGCCTCTGCTGCCAAAGTTAATCCAAGGCAGGGCACCAGGCAACTCTGTGTACAGCTCAATAAATAAGGCTAGGACAGTACTCTGTACTGGGCCACACAAAAACAAGAAAAGAAGAAGGCATGACTCATGGCAATATCACAGTACACCAAGAAATTGGAATTGAGGTCTGGCTGCTCATTTTTATAAATAATGTATGAGTTTGGTCATTGAATCCACAGAGTTTCCTTTCGTTGTAAGCTGCCTGATTATATAAGCCTTCTTATAAGTCTGACAAAACCAACTCAGAAGCGACACCTATCAACCTACATAAAGAAGAAATTTCCAAAGTAACTACTCTCTAATAAAGAGGTGTATGGTGGGGTAGGAATAGGGAATGAGAGGAGAATGAGGGCTATGTGAATAAAAAACTCTCTGCAGAGGCCTGATCCATTCCATTCCCTCATGAGCTAAGAGCATTTCTTTCAGTACCAAATATCTGCTTGACTGAGGTGGCTTTGTTACAAAGAGACAGAATCACCTCACCAGGTCACAGAATATTCTGCAAATATTAGCTGCAAATACCATTGCCACAGCAGAAAAAAAGAATAGCTTTTCCATGGCAGAAAAGGCAAGAGAGACCCCCAAAACATCCTACTCACCCAGCAATTCATTTGCTGATTCTTTTGACCACAGAGTACTATCACTTGAGACCCCAGCCCCACAACTACATTCCCTATCCATTCCCCAAATCCCCAGTTTTCTAGCTACTGAGAGGTTCTGCTCTAAGAGGTTCCCAAACTGCTTGATTGTGAGCATATCTCTTTTGTGCCTTTTTAACAAGCTTAAAAGGAAAAGTGTTATGAGATGACACATAATCTATCCAGAAGCATCTCTTTCTCTTCTTTCTCTTTCTCTCCACCCTATCCCCCACCCATCTTGAATGTGGAAGAGAACACATATAGCACATACATATAGTAAGTTGGTAGCAGCTATTTTTTGATTATGAATGACAGCCAATTTTAGTATGAGGTTGACAATGTAAAGACAGAGGAAAGAGATGGAAAGAACAGGATCTCTGGATAGCATATATTTAGCTACTGAATTAAACCAACGTTTAACCTGATAAGCTGCTGGAATTATAGTTATATGAGTTCTTTTGTTCTTTAAGGCCATATAATTATTTTCTGTTACTTGCACTCAGACACATTCTAATGTACCCAATAACCAGAAAATATCTTTTCCAAATAACCCAAAATACAGAAAAAGTTAGAATTGAATTTTACAAATACTATACATGATACACATACAAGATCCTGTTCTTGGCACTGTGAGGAATATTAAGTGAATTAAGGACAGCATGTTGTAATGGAAATAGACTTTGAAGTCAGATGAACCTGAATCCAATTCTACGTTGGGGAAGTCATTTAACTTCTCTAAGCCTTAGTTTTCTCATCTATAAAATAGAAGAAATAGTCTACAGTATTCTGAGAATTACTGCTGATATAAAGTATCAAACATAGCACTGGGCTCATAGTGGGTGTTTACTAACTAGTCATTATAGTTTAAAAAATGGGAGGAAGTCTTTACTCTCAAATAGGGTAGAAAAGACAAATAATTATGGTCTGCTGATTGGGCTATTTATACGTATTGGAAGATTGCCAGTGAGGGTTCCAATTCTTTACCCCTTACTGAATCCATGCCCTTTGACGCATAGCTTTGCAGTACACTGCTGATGCGGGCAGGGCATAATTCTTACCCCTGGGCTTAGGCATGTGACTTGGTTTGTCCACTGGGGTGTTAGCCAAGCAAACTTGAACAATAAGCAGAGTCATGAAAAGTACCTGTGTGAATGGGATGGCATACTCTTGCTATTCTGGTATCATCTTAAAAAGGACATGCCCAGGCTAGTCCACTGGTCCCAAAAGGAGGATGACAAACAGCTAGAATAAAGCTGCCCCCAGCTAATCCCAGCCTAGAGCAGACCACCAGCTGACCTGTAGAAGCATGAGTGAGCCGGGCCGGCCCGGCGGCGCACTGCTATAGTGCGCCGCTTGGGAGCGCGGCGGCCCTCCCGCCGAGGGTTCAGATCCTACATACAGACCGGCTGCTCACTGGCTGAGCGAGGTGCAGGCGCAACGGTGTTGTGATCCCGTTGCCGGTCCCGGTCCGGTACGGGTGTGACACTGAGGGTTGCGATCCGTTGCCGGACACGAAAAAAGACAAAAAGGAAGAAAAAAAAAAAAAAGAAGCATGAGTGAGCCTAAGTGAGACCCACAGAAATGCCCAATCTAGCCCAGCTCAGTTCAGCTAACCCTGGAAATGCACGAGAGATACAGTAGTACCCTCCTTATCCACAGTTTTGCTTTCCAAGGTTTCAGTCAACTGTGCTTCAAAAATAGTACACGGAAAATTCTATGAGTACCCTGATAAAATCTCACACTGTCCAGACTCATCCTGTCCATAATATGAATCATCCCTCTGTCCAGCATTCCCATATTGGATACACTATTGCCTGTTAGTCCCTTAGTAGCCCTCTGTGTTATCAGGTAACTGTCACAATATTGCAGCGCTCGTATTCAAGTAACCCTTACTGTACTTAACGACCAAAAGCACAAGAGTAATAATGCTGGCAATTCAGATCTGCCAAAGAGAAGCCATAAAGTGCTTCCTTTAAGTGAAAAGGTGAAAGTTCTCGACTTAATATAGGGAAAGAAAAGAAAAATATGCTAAGGTTGCTAAGATCTACGGTAAGAACTAATCCATCTGTGAAATTATGTAGAAGGAAAAAGAAATTTGTGCTAATTTTGTTGTTATACCTCAAACTGCAAAAGTTACAGCCACAGTGTGTAATAAGTGCTTAGTTAAGATGAAAAAAACATTAAATTTGTGGGTGGAAGACATGAACAGAGATACATGTCCTGACTGATGGCAACCAGTTATTGTATGCTTTTGAGGTTTTGTAGTTGAATATTACATGGCAATAGCTAATTAATACATAGGGTAATATTTTCTGTCTTTAAAAACTGAGGATTTTGGGCCAGCCCAGTGGCGCACTGGAGAGTGCACCGCTTGGGAGCGCGGTGGCGCTCCCACCGAGGGTTCGGATCCCATGTGGAAACCGGTTCCCGCTCACTGGTTGAGCGCGGTGCAGGCGCAACACCGAGGGTTGCGATCCCGTTACTGGTCAGTAAAAAAGATAAAAAGGAAAAAAAAAACAAAAACTGAGGATTTCTACTTCCCTGATACCTGTAACTATGTGAAAGACAAGGATAGATCTTCTGAGTCAAAGACATACTTATTGAACATTCCAGTACAAAACAATAGAGTCCTAATTCAACTCATTAAACTTTAACGGTTCCATGTAATCTTTTACCAAATTGCTTTCGCTTTAACAAATACTAGTTTGCTTAAAAAGTTAGAAGTCTACCCTTACTACAGGTAGTTTAAAAACAAAAACAAAAACCTAAGTGTCTGACTATTCCAAGTTCAATTAATGTCTATAATTACAATGAAGGCTCATGGAAATGGTTCAAGCCCAGAAAAGTACATATCACTACCGTATATGAGAAATATTCTTCCTAATAATGTCAATACTTTATAGGCATAAATGAGAGCTATGTTTGTCTACTATAATTACTGACAAATAAATCTGAAGAGAGAAGAGCTAGTCATTAGCTCAGTTGGTTACAGCATGGTGCTCCTAACACCAAGGTCCAGGGTTTGATCCCTGTACCAGTCAGGCACGAAAAAAATAAAATAAAAATAAAAATGTGAAGAGAAATAAAGAATGGTTCTCACATTTCTCTGGAAGGCGGCCTTTCACCAGTTAAAACTATTTACTGAATGTCATCCAAGTTTTAAGGGCTGTGCTAGATGTTATTAATTTATTTTTATGATCCTTAGTGAAACCAACAGCTGAGCTGCCAAGTTCATTATAAGGCAATTATACCCAAAAGTCCCTAGATGCCTATGCCATCATGGCCTTTGCTGATCTCCTTCTGAAAATAACCAAGAGCATTTGGATATTTGGGCTTCACTGCCATCAGCCTATTAATATCATAATAAAAATTATTAATATCATAAGCTATATCAATATCTCATTAACGATACTGGAAAGATGGGCAATACTCTCTTTCACAAAGCACACACTATATGTACTTCAAAAAGTTCAAGTAAAAATAGAATTAAAAGAATAATATGAATCTTTCCAAGGACTTTTTTGGAAGATCCCTCACACAGCTATAAACAAGCTAAAAAGAAGAAAATATTATTCAAGTAAAACATGGCCAAGATAATGTTGCATTATGATCATTCATTTATGCCATTCCCACTACACCCCACTTTTAAATTTATGAAATGATCATAGATTTTATAGAATGATCTTCTCTGTCAACACAGAAATCCTTCCAATGAACTCACATTCCAGAGAACAATCACGTAAACAGGGAATGCAACAAATACTTTCATGCTTACTAGTGTCAGAGCTCTGTGGATAGAAGGCTTGAGAGAGAGGGAGTTTTGTCTTTGAAGAATACATTTATAGACACACTTATGAGAACAGCAATAGAAAATGTTTCTTGATCTGGAGTGTTGGTTACAGTCGTGTTCACTTGTAAAAATTTAGTGATCTGTACTTTACATATGTTTGCTTTTTCTACTATGTTATACTTCAGCAAAAAGTTTTTCAAAAATTTAATGACACTAACAGCAGTATAGGACTAAGTACCAAATGAAAAATAATTGACCATTCAGCGTTCAGAGGAGGGACTAGTCATTGTTAATAAAAGTTGTAATGGTTAACATGCATTGAGCAATTACTATACACCAGGCACTGTGCTAAATAAGCATTTTATATTTCATCCTCACAACATCCCTGCCAGATCACCATTTTATCAGCAGCATTTGCCACAATTAATTACTCCCTCCTTAAAACTCCTTTCTTTCCATCCCAGGCTCTCCTAATTTTCTTTCTACCTCACTAGCCATTCCTTCTCACTCTACCCTTCCCCCCAGACTTTTAAAATTGAAATACTCTGAACTCAACTCCTAGTCCTCTTCTCTATCTATATAATCTGTGGGGCAGGTACTATCATTATTATTATTCCTATTTCACAGATGAAAACATTGAAGCACAGGGAGATTCAAACCCGGGCAATCAAGACTTCAGAGGCCATGCTCTTAACTTCCTCAGCATTCAGCCTTCTTTTGCCTTCCATAAAAGAGGTAGGACATAGCTATACACATTCCATGTTCTAGTGCTTTCAATAAGTGAGAAATGAGACATAAAGTAAGGCACATAGCACACTCCTTCATAAGATACTAAGGACTAATACCAGGCACCAAGCCAGCAGGAAACCAATACTTTTGCAAATTCTGTTAAACAACTTTCCATCCTAAGTTTCTTCACTTTGTACTTTGGTACTTACTTCTCAAGAACGAATATGAAAATATCCTAGAACATAGATTCTCAAATCTAGATGCTCATGAGAATAATCTGGGGAGCTTTTAAGAATACAGATGGGCACTATGTGGACCTATTAAACCTAGAAGATTCCAGGAATCTGTGTTTCCAAGAAACATGCAAGCAAATTCTGAAGCTGATAACTTGGTACCCAAATTGGCTCAGAGGATGAGCAACAAATACCACATATTTATCTGCCTAGCAGAGGCTGGAAATGAAATGAGAATAGAGATGCAAACCAATTCCAGCAAGTAATAAGGCCAATCAGGAAACAAGAGCAGTGACCGTGGAATTCTAGATCAGGACACAAAACATTTCTGGGTGGTGTGGGAATTTGTTGCCATTTGTTGAGAGTTTGCAGTCAAGTGATGCCATCCCTTGGTTTAGGAAGGATTCATTCAGGCAGCAAGAACCAATTTAATACTTCGGCATTCATACTCAGAGTACTCACCAAGTGTTATGAGGTAATATGAGGGTATTAAGAGATATGGCCACTGTCCCCATGCAACAGAAGAAAGCGCTGTCAACAGTGCATTAGCATAAATGTACATACATTTTGCTTACATATGCAAGTAACACTTACTATATGGAACCATAAATGCTGAAACTAAGGCAAAGTCCCCTAACACACTTAATAAGTCTTACCTCTGTAAGTGCATGCAATTGTCCTTGATGTACACACACACCCATGAACCTAAAAAACAAAACAATTTTGTTTTAACTGAGAAGGACATGAACATAAATGCCATATAGAGAAACTGGTTTAGTTATCCATGCGTTAGAAACAATCCAATACCTGTGAAGAACCCTGGGTTCCTGTACAACCCTGTAGCCTCTTAATCTTGATTAAGATGCCAGGCTGATAAATTTCTAAGTTTACCACGAAACATCTGGTTGTAGCAAGACCTAGTGATAAAAAGCAATGGTGGAAGAGAGAGGGTAGTAAGCCTTAAAAATAGCATAGTAAAATGGAAAAAGCACCAAACTGGAAGTAAGGAAACTTGATGCTGGCTTCAACTCTGTCACTACCTGAACTACCTACTCACCAAAATAAAAAGTCATTAACCCTATTCTATATAGGGCTCAGTTTCCCCACCTACAACGTACAAAGGTTGGACTACCCAATCTGAAGGTCTATAATTTACAAACAACAAACTGGAAAAACAAAACAAAACAAAACAAAACAAAAAAAAACATTTGCTGAATGACAAAGGATTAACTTTTTTCTTTTCTTTTCTTTTTTAACATAAAATAGAATTAACTTTATTTCTCTGGAAGAATCAGGTATTGATGGCTGGGACAGCAACTTTGGCAACAGAGGCTGGTGGGAAAACACAGACCAGCAGAAAGGGAAGAGTTGGGGTCAAAGAGGAAGTACTGATGTTCCTCCACAGCAGCTGTCCCCTTGGTCTCCTTCCAACCCTGAGGCCTTGGGCTCTGGTCCCTGAGAACTAACTTCTTTAACATACCAAGAACTCTTCCAAATATATAATAAAAAAACATAACCCAGTAGAAAAATAAGCAAAAGGTAGATACATAGTTTACAGAAAAATAAGCATAAATGGCTAATAAAAATATCAAAATGTGCTCAAACTCACTCCTAATTTTAAAAATGCACATTAAAATAAAGAGATGCCACTTTTTAAATCTTTCAAATAAAGATTAAGATTGATAATGCTCAGTGTTATCCAGGTGAGGAAACAGGAACTTACATATACTGTTGAGTTCTTGACACAACTTTTTCAGAGGGTAATTTATCATATCTAGCAAAAATTTTAATTGCTCCAACAATTCCACTTCTAAGAATTTATCTTACAAATATAATCAATTCAGGTAAGCAGAAATACCTGTAAAAGGATGCTACTGTCTGAATGTTTGTGTCCCCCCCCCCCAAATTCATATGTTGAAACTTAATTTCCAATGTGACAGTATTAAGAGGTGGGGCCTTTGGGAGGTGATTAGGTCATAAGGGCTCCACCTTCATGTATGGGATTAGTGCCCTTATAAAAAAGGCCCAAGGGAGCTTGTTTGCCCCTTACACCAGGTGAGGACAAAGCAATAAGGCACCATCCATGAAGCAGAGAGCCCTCACCAGATACTGAATCTGCTGGTGCCTTGATCTTGGACTTGCCAGCCTCCAGAACTATGAGCAGTAAATTTCTGTTGTTCCTAAATTACCCAGTCTAAGGTATTGTGTTATAACAGACAAAGCAGACTAAGACAAAGGACATCTACTTCAACAGTGTATATGAATCTAAATATACATCAGTTAAAGACTGCTTACACCAGGAGCCCCCTAGGCTCCCCTGCTGGAATGAGAGGGGTGCCACAGGTCTTGGCCATACCCCACCCTCCTTCCTTCTTCCTCCTCCCACCCTATCTCCCTCCTCCTTCTCCTCTCCCCCTCCTCCACTGCTCTGCAACATCTTAGAATGTAAAAAAATTAATAATAACTAATTAATTAATTTTTAAAAATAAAAAGACTTTAAATATTTATGTCACATTCATAGATTGGAATGCTATATAGCCATCGCAATGAATGAAGTAGATATTTATGCACTGATATGGGAGGATATCCAAAATAGTGTTAAATAAAAACAACAAGCTATAAAACAATATAGCAAGATTCCATGAGCAAAAAACATGCTTATATATTAATAGAAACTGTCTAAAGCATTAATAAATAGTGGTATTGTAAAGAGGGAGTAAATGGTGATTTTGACTTTTTTGTTTACACACTTCTATTATATTTGAAGTTTTTTTTCAACCAATAGGTTATATTCATATATAAATAAAAACATAAATTTATTATGACTGATAATGATCATAAAGTGGGACAAGATAAATATCATAAAGTCAGTAATGACAGTGGTTTGGATTGCCAAAAGAGAAGTCTCAACAATACCTAAGTCCCAAGTAAGTTCTAATTTAGAAGGGCAAGGAAAAGGGAAGAGGGACTATAAGCAAGAGTGTAAGGCAGAACAGTGACTCATTCTCTTGCCTGACATATGACAGTATATAAACCCTTGCTGGGTAGATTTAAAACACAACTCTGATCACTCAAAAATTTTTGAGTGCCTGCTATGTGCCAGGCACTGGTGATGATGATGATGATGATGATGATGATAAATAACTCTTAATAAGCATTTACTATGCAGACATTGTTCTAAGCACTTTATACCATATTAAGTCGTTTAAAATTTCCATAATAACCCAATTAAGTAGTACTTTTATTTATCCTAATCATACCAGTAAAGAAACTGAGGCACAAAGAGATTAAGTAAGTTGCCCCAAGTCATACAGATAAGTGGCAGAGCTGAAAGTCAAACCTAGACAGTCTCTATAGGGGCAGATTGTTGTTGTTGTTGTTGTTGTTTTTTAAATCTAGACAGTGGGTTGCAGATCTGTGCTCTTAATCACAGTGTTATATTACCTCTCCAGATAGTTATAAAAAGGATATAAAGATGAACAAGATACAATCTCTCCCCTTAAGAAGCTGCTGGCTACTCAAAAAGGTTTTGTGGCAGCTGACAGCTACTGATTAAAGTCCAAATTCCTTAGCATGTTATTCAAAGGTCTGAATGATCTGACCCAAACCTCTCTTGCCTTACTCCTATTACATCCACCTGCATTCTCTATGTTTTAGTTATATGACCTGCCACTCCTAAGTATGTCCCGAATTCTCCCACTTTAGTATTGTTGCTAATATCTGTCTAGAATCCACTCTAAAATCCATTTTTCATGTGGAGTATCCTATAAAGCAAATATATTTCACAGGGCCTAGTTTCTTATACTTTCAGGTTTATTCTAACTTCTTAAATGTACATATAAAATGTTGACCTTGCAAAAAACAGGAAATTTTCCCCAGGCTATAGTCTGTGTTGTAAGATAAAGGATTGTAACACAGCAAGGTTGCTGGTTCAAAGATGGACAAGTTACTGATGGATAAGTAAAGATACTGGGAAGCTTGTAGGGAGAAGGAATGTTTGCTAAGATTAAGCTTTTGATGGTGGATCACTTAAATTGCCTTATAGAATGTCATCTGGCTTGTTTTACAGAATGTTACCAGCCTACATTGCTAAACTATAATCCCACCTATATTTTCTTCCTGTAACTTCCTGGCCTGGAGAATAAATGCGGGAAAAGAACCCCAATTCGTGGTTAATTTCCCAAATGGAAGGAATGCCTCACTCTTGAGGGTTCCAGGAGATTAACCACTTTGGGGATTCGCACTGCTCAGAAGAGATGGGCTTTGAGTAATCCTTTGCAGCTCCATCACCCAGGGGAAGAAGGGTGACAAATCCGTGGAGGGCAAAGCAACATTTTCAAAGCTATATCAATCCTTAAAAACTCATCTCAAGGGCTGGTCAGTTATCTTGGTCAGTTAGAGCATGGTGTTATAACACCAAGGTCAAGGGTTTGGATCCCCGTTCCAGCTGGTAGCCAAAAAAAAAAAAAAAGAAACTCTCATCTCAAGAATATCCCCAAATAGTAACAATAATAATAGCATCAAACATTTATATAGCATTTAGTGTGCCAAGTATCACCACACATTAAGTCCTTTAATTCTCAAAATAGCCCTTTGATGTTGGTTACAATAATCTTTAATTCAGAGATGTAATTTCAAATATTTCTCTGATATTTCCAATCAAAATTAATCTCTTTCCCTATACACTCATATCAATCTCTACGGTAGTACTTATCAGGCCTTGCCTTCTACATCAAGTTTTATCTATGTCTACCTCTTCCACTAAATTAGAAGGTTCTTGAGCATAGAGATCCTGTGTGTGGAAGAGAATAGCAACTTGCTCACCAAATCGTTTCCCTTTTCTTCCTGAAGTAGATTATATTTCCCAGTGTTTGTTACAGTTGGTTAAGACCACAACACTAATTTCTGGCCAGTGGTATATGGGCGGAAGTGATTATGTCATATCTAGGCCTGTCCCATAAAACCTCAGCACTATCCTCCACACTTTCTTCCTTCATCTGCCAGCAGATGCAGAATCTGATCCAGTGGAGGAATCTGAGGCCCTTTCCTAGGTGAAAAAGATCTCCCCTTGCACATCTACCCAACCTGCATTGGACTGGGACATGAATAAGAAACAAGCCTTTAAGTTGTTTACTAGAGTAGTTAGCCCTCCTGGACTAAATACACCATGTAGTTTTGAGTCTATATACTTAAAACATTGCCTTGTTTCATAGTTAGTGCTCAGTAAATATTTACTAAATTTAATTAAGAACTAAAATTGTTATTCCAAGCCAGGACCTTTCCTAGGACCTACTATTGGCCAGAAGTCTCCAAAATGAGGAATGAGCAAGATTATCCATTGGAGTATGAAAAGAAAATTAGTACTTTTACTTATATACTTTTTCCATATATAAAAAAAGAGAAATTGAGTTTTACTAATATCTAATTACAGGTTAATAGTATCACATGCAGATGCAGTCAAAAATGTTTTCCTAATGGGATATTATGGTAGGCAGACTAATGGCCCTGCAGAGATATCCATGTCCTAATCCCCAGACCCTGTGAATATATGTTATTTGGCAAAGAGAACGAATTAAAGTTGCAGATGGAATTAAAGGTTATAGTCAGCTTACTTTAAAATAGACAGATTATCTTGGATTATCAAGGTCGGTCCAATATAATAACAAGGGCTCTCATAGACAAAAGAGGGAGACAGAAGAGTTAGTATCAGAGTGACGAAATATGAGAAAGACTTAACAGTCATTGCTGGATTTGAAGATGGAAGGGGACTACGAGCTAAGGAACGGGAGCAGCTGCTAGCTGATGAAAAAAGTAAGGACATGGATTCTCCCCCAGAGTCTCCAGAACAGAATGCAGGGCCGGCCCCGTGGCGCACTCAGGAGAGTGCAGTGCTGGGAGTGCAGCGACGCTCCCGCCGCGGGTTCGGATCCTATATAGGACTGGGCGGTGCGCTCACTGGCTGAGCGCAGTGCGGGCGACACCAAGCTGAGGGTTGCGATCCCCTTACCGGTCACGAAAAAAAGAAAAAAAAAAAAAAAAAAAAAAAAAAAAAAAAAAAAGAACAGAATGCAGCCCTGCTGACACCTTGATTTTAGTCCAGCAGGACCCACATCAGACTTCTGACCTATGTAACTGTAATACAATAAATTTGTGTTGTTTTAAGCTGCTAGGTTTGTGGTAATTTGTTATAGTAGCCACAGAAAACTAACAATAAGTACATAATCAAAAAAATTATTATGGGTCACTATCCTCTGTTATAATGTTCACAGATCTAAGACAGACTTTGGGCTTTGACTCTTCTTAAAGAAGCATAAGCAAAGTAACATTAACATGCTCCTTGGTGGGCCGGCCCGGTGGCACACTGCTACAGTGCACCGCTTGGGACCGCGGTGGCGCTCCCGCCGAGGGTTCGGATCCCACATACAGACCGGTTCCCGCTCACTGGCTGAGCGAGGTGTGGGAGCAACACCGAGGGTTGCGATCCCGTTGCCGGTCCCGGTCCGGTACGGGCGCAACACTGAGGGTTGCGACCCGTTGCTGGACACGAAAAAAGACAAAAAGGAAAAGAAAAAAAAAACATGCTCCTTGGTGACATTCACATTCGCTCAGTCAAATGTTTACTGAGCTCACAGTTCTGTATAAAGCTTAGACTTAAACATTAAGGAGAGGTATGACAGCAGTCTAAAACACATCTAGCTGTCTTCATTCTGATAAAAAAAAAAAAAAAAAGCATTGACACTACTGTTACTACTTTTAGACTTGGACCTACCCAAGAATGAACAATAGCATCTAGGAGGAAGAGTTTTGTGGCCACTGTGTCAGAGCAGCCAAGAAAATTACTACTTATTGTTCATCTACAGTATACCTGAAAACTGTGCTAGGTGCTTTAAATATATCACCTGAGATGAAATTACCCCCATTTTATCATCAAGGAAAATAAGGTTCAGAGGAGTTAAGTGACTTGAGAAAGGCTGGAAAGGGTACTGTAATCTAGATGCTTAGCTCCAAAGCTTATGTTTTGCTCTATGACAATGGATAAAGGAAAAATAAGGTCAGTGGTTCAATAATAACTTCATTTTTGATTCATAAAAAAGGACTGCCTATCTATGAACCAATGAAAATCCAGGTGGTTTGCTTTTACAAGCTTTTCTGCCAACTTTGAGCAACAGGCAGCATCCCTATTGTAAGAGTTTTTCTGACCTGTACTGGTCTTTCCAGAAAGAAGTCTAACTCTAAAGGTTATGGTAATAACATCAGAAGACTTGAAATAAATCTATAATAGAATATTAAAATGTGGGCATAATTTTGATATTAATATGTTTTCTCAAAGGCCTACATGTCAAACACTGAAACCTACTTAGGTTCATTTACTTTTCTTTTAAAAAAGTAAGTTTTTCCAGAAGTTTTGATATATTTTTAACTGATTTCCTCCTATAATTTTGGAAGAAAGGAACCTGTAAATAAACCACCAGACTTCACTAAGCTTTAACATGTGGCACTAAAATGAACTGCATTGCACTTTACTCCCAAATAAAGCAAAGATACCCCACTCTCTTAGACTAGAAAAAAAATACCAATAACAAAAAAAAAAAAAAAAAAAAAAAAAAAAAAGGAGAAGAGAAGGCAGTGGCTCAGATCTCAAGTCCCAAAAGAACCATGAATCTAGACCCATAAAAAGGCAGCAATATCCTTGGGTAAGGCTTGCTAAAATTCAAACAAGTTTTAGAGGTATTACATCATGGAAAACTGGTTGTGCTAGGTCCTAGATATGAGAACTCATAAGGAAAACTCAACTGAACAGGCACTAACCACCAGAGCTTAACATCAGGTGACACTAAACAGAGCTGGTTCGGTCTGGCTTTCTCTTTTCTGTCCATGGTGTTTATAGTCCAATTTTAAGATAGCCAAAGGCAGAATAAACATTGCTCAGCAATCAGATCATATCAATAGTACTACACATAATAACAAGAGGATCAATCAAGTTCATGGTCTAATCTTACTTTTTTTAATGAAACAAAGATCAAGAGAGTTAAAGTTAGATTTGCTTGCTCATAAATATTAAAACAGTTTCAAAAACATAAAAACATCGTAGATTTCTGGGAGGAAAATAAATATCCTTTATCTTGAATAACAACTGAAATTAGACGGAGACTAAGGATGAATTCATTCTATAAGTATTTTCTTTAACAAAAAATTTTAAACCATATTGCTCAAAAGTGCCATAAAAGCAACAAAATACCAAGTTTCATGATAAAAAGAAATGTTAATACATATCCATGCAGTGACTTTGAATATTACCAAAATGCTTTTTTTTTTTAATTCAGGAAGTTCAGAAGAGAACTAATATCCACAACCCAAGTATCTAGACTGTCTCCTCAAGCCCTGAAAAAAGCTTTTTCCTCCTTCCCAAATTTACCTTTTATTCTAAGATTACTCATAAACTCACCAAAATAGCAAAATAAAAATAGAGACTTCAATTTATTGAGCACACTTCTGAAATAACACTCTCACAATGATTTATTTCTTCTCCCTCTTCCAAAGTAAAAGAAATGCACAGAGAAAAGAAAACTTCAACTCAATCTAACAAGCATGTATAAAGCAATCAACCACGTGCATAATTCCTGCTCTTCATAAATAAACAGAACACTTAAAAAATTTTTTTAACTGCCACATACATACCAAGCACAATGCCAGGCAAAGGGGATTAAGTGGGGGCTATAGAAAGAAACATGATAGCCCCTATTTCAAGGAGTTCACAGACAAATAATGATGGTCATGTATGACATTTATTGAGTACTTAAGAATGTGTCAGACACTGTTCTAAATACTTTCACAGGGATTACCTCATTTAATCTTTAGAAAAAAAATACAGTAGTTCCCCCTTATTCATAGAGAATATATGTTCCAAGACCTCCAGCGGATGCCTGAAGCCATGGATAGTACTGAACCCTACACACACACACACACACACACACACACACACACACACACACACACACACACACGGCATATCTATCTATCCATATAGATAGATAGATAGATCTTTTTCCTATATATACATACTTATGATAGTTTAATTTATAAATTAGGCACAGTAAGAGATTAACAACAATGACTAATAATAAAATGGAACAATTATAGTAATATACTCCTCTCCACCTCCACATGGTCCCAGCCACCATCAGCTCTATCTGGATTATTGCAATAGTCTCTTAATTTTCATCAGTTATACACTACTGTAGCTTCAAATAGGCATATAATGAAAATAATAGTCCCCAACCCTGTCCATGACACACTGAACTCCCCAGAGGGAACCACTTTCAGCTTTTAGGTGTTTCTTCAATTTATGTTCATATACCTAGCTAACATACTTATACTGATATATCTGACCTTATATATTGACTTTTTAGTGTGGAGGCTGAGGATTCAGCACTCAAACTACTTCCTTTCCAATACTGTTTTTCTGGGGGTAAAATTGTGGGTAAAATCAATATTCAGGGGGGAAAAAAATCAAGACTCAGCATTTACATTATTATGACTGATTATAATCACTACTAGGCCAAGTACTATATTATGATTATATTTTATTTCTTCTAAATTATTTTGTGTTTTGCCTCTTTTTTCATCTGCTTAGTTAATATATGCCTACCATTAATTCTTCCAAAGCCTCCAACAGAATTGTAAAATTCTTCTGAATATGGATTTCCACCCTGCCAAACACAAAAGGAAATCTATAATTTCTATCCATACATGCCCCTTCCCAACATGTCTCCTGGAGCTCATAATCCTTCCATTCCAATTTGGACTGCTTATTCTCTAGAATGTTACACAGCAGTCATCCTGGAACTTCCTGTTATCTTTCTACTCCCTTCTATCTGTATCTCATGACTTCCTTTTTATTTTTATTTTGTTGTTTTGTTGACCTCCTTGTTTTAATAGGACACCTCCTCCAGTAGCTTCATGAGAAAGGGCGCATGAAAAGGAAATTTTTTGAGATCTTGCCTGTCTGAAAATGTCTATTCTACTCATTCTTGATTGGTAGTTGGCTGGATAGAGAATTCTAAGTAAGAAATAATTTTCTTTCAGAAAGCACTGTTCCACTGGTTCTAGCTTCTAGAACTGTTGTTAAGGTCTAAAACTATTCAGATTTTTCAACTCCTAATACGGGATCTGGGTTTTCTTTTTTCTCTGTGGAAGTGCTTAGAATCTTATTTTTATTAACTATATTCTAAAATATCATAATAATATGTTCCATTGTGGGTGTTTTTTCATTCATTGTGCTGGGCACTTAGTGGCCCTTTCAATCAGCTGCCAAAACAAACAAACAAACGAAACAAAACAAATAGAATTCCTGGATTAATCTTCTAATTTTCTTATCTTTTCTCTCTTATTTTCCATCTTTTATTTTTCCTCATTAATGAAGGATTTCCTCAATTTTATTTCCTTGACATTCTATTGAAATGGTTTTATCAAATTTTTTAATTTTTTTTTTTTTTAAAGATGATTGGTAAGGGGATCTTAACCCTTTGACTTGGTGCTGTCAGCACCACGCTCAGCCAGTGAGCGAACCAGCCATCCCTATATGGGATCCGAACCTGTGGCCTTGGTGTTATCAGCACTGCACTCTACCGAGTGAGCCACGGGCCGGCCCGATATTTTTTAATTTCTAAGAACAATAATCTTTGTGATACTCTATTCATATTTTAAAGTATTTTATTTTATTTCATAGATGCAATATCTTCTCTAACCTCCTAGATGATAATAATTATAAGATTTTTTTGGTTGTTACTTAAAAATTGTCTTCTTTTATTTGGAGCTATTCATTTTCTCCAGGAAAAAAACACCAATTTCCTGGTAGGTGGAAGAGATGAGGTGGGATGGGGATGACTCCTACTTTCCTGAGAACCAAGTGATGGAAGGGGATGAGAAGACTCAGGAGACTCACCATTCACGTGCAAACTATTCCCTCATCTCTCTCTTCTCAGTATGGCATCTTCTGTCATGCCAGATGCTCACCAGTATAAAGCATTTTTGGTTCAATTTTTCTCCAAAAATAAACCTCATCTCTTTTTAGGTTGGGTGAGAGTTAACTGATTAGCTGCAACAAATGGGAATGATGACATCCAGGCCTAGTTATCTCTAAAATAATTTCAACAGTCCTCCTGTTTTCAGCTCAAGCCTGACACCCACCTTCAGTTCCTGAGCTAAGTTTCAGTGATGCAAACTAGCTTGCTTCTAATTGGCATCAGCTTCTATAGACACTACTCTATAGGCATTGGAAGTACAATGGTGAACAAGATAAAGTTCTACCCTCAGGGAACTCACTCTATACTGGAGGCTACATGTAACAAGCAAACAAATAAATGAATAAGATATTTTCAAAAGTGATAAGAGCTATGAAGACAAAGCAGGGTAAGAAGATAAATAGTGATGGGGATGACTATTTTACCTTATATTTTTACTCACCAGCTCACCAGTATACTAACAGGGAATGTACGGCTATCTTATTTTTATTTTTATTTATTTTCTTGGCAGCTAGCCAATACAGGGATCCGAACCCTTGACCTTGGTGTTACAACACCAAGCTCCTCCCAACTGAGCTAACCAGCCAGCCTAGATGGCTATTTTAGACAAGCTAGTCGAAAAGGTTTCTTTGAGGAGGGGCTATCAGAGCAGAAGCATATCATATGATTCTGAAATAAAGACATTCTAGGAAAAAGGAAAAATAAGTACAAAGACCCTGAAGTGGGAAAAAGTTTGGTGTGTTGGCGAGACAAGAAGACTAGTCAGGATGGTTAGAATGGTGTAAGAGAAAGGAAGAATGATCAAAAATAAAGTTAGAGACGGGTAGGCCAAATCATTTAAGGCCTCGTAAGTCAAAGCATAGCCTTTGTATTGCAGGAAGATGAAATGATCTAATTTTTTTTTTTTAATTCAATCTGGGGCCAGCCCATGGCTCACTCGGGAGAGTGTAGTGCTGATAACACCAAGGCCACGGGTTCGGATCCCATATAGGGATGGCTGGTTAGCTCACTGGCTGAGCGTGGTGCTGACAATACCAAGTCAAGGGTTAAGATCCCCTTACCAGTCACAAAAACAAAAGACAAAAAAAAAAAGAATGACTCCTAGGGTTTTGGCCTAAAAAATAGATAAATGGTGGTTTTATTTATTGAGGAGGGAGAGGTCCAGAAAGGAAGAAATGTGGGTGAGCAGGAAATTAATCAATAGTGGTCTATAATGGGTATTTGTGGTATTATGATACATATGAGTATATACTATTTTCATCTACGGCACGTAACTCCTATAACCCTTGTTGTTTTGTTATAATATTGGGGTACTTTAGGCCTCAGAAAACAGAGTCTCTCTCTCTGACTTTCTCCGGCCCTCCTTTCACCTGCTCCAGGAAACTCTCTTACCTACCTTATCTCATTGTAGGCCATAAGACCCCCATTCCAGAAAGGGTCCCACCCCATACCCAGGAGGAAGGAATGCTACAGAGAGAGGCCCAGAAGAACCTGAACAAACAGGCCTTGCTGGGTTTCCACACCCAGTCTGTTAGTGTTACATCTTATCCTTTTTGTGCAATCACATTCCTACATGGCTGTCCATGCTTCAATCATGCCTACATAATGCAGCTTCCATAAAAACTCAAAAGCACAGGGTTCAGGTAACTTCTGGATAGCTGAATTCATCTACCTGCTGGGAGGGCAGCACACCCCGACTCCACTGAACAAAAGCTCCGGTGATCGGGACACTTTCGGACCTCACCCCATGTATCTCTTCATCTGTCTATTCATTTGTATCCTTTAAAATATCCTTTATAATAAGCCAGTAAATGTAAGCGTCTCCCTGAGTTCTGTGAGCCGCTCTAGCAAATTAATTGAACCTAAGGAGGGGGTCATGGGAATCCCGATATATACAGATGGTCGGTCAGAAGTTCCAGAGGCCTGGCTTGCAACTGGCATCTGAACTGGAGGTGGGGGGTGGGGGGAGACAGTCTTGGGGACTGAGCCCTCAACTTGTGGGATCTGATGCTATCTCCAGGTAGACAGTGTTAGAATTGAATTGGAAAATACTCAGCTAATGTCTGCTGCAAAATTGCTTACTTGCTTCCTCATGAGAAATCCCCACGCATTTGGTCACAGCAGTCTATCTTCTGTGTTGATTGCTGCTGAGTAAGAGAATAGGAAAAGCATTTTGCTTTGTTACTGTTTTTTCATAGCTCAGTATTCAATAAGTGGTAGCCATTGTTTATATTAAAAATCATCTTCTTTCTGGGTTGTACCACTTTATTACCGACAGAAAATGACATAAATACTACTGAAGCTTATTCCATATTTTATTTTACAAATTTTTTCTGGTTATATGAAATTAGAACTTAGACTCAAGTCCTAAGTCATTGGAACGTCCACCTTGGCACAGTGAAGAGAAAAAATGTTAAGACCCCCTTACCAATATGCCAGTGTTACAAAAGATGCTTTGAGAGCTCCCATCTCTCAAGAAACTTTCACCTAGTTACTCACTAGGATTACCATAATAAAATTGTAATCCATCATTTTTAAACACTGCCCATTTGTTCTGGAACACACACACACACAGCCATTCCCACCCACCCTGACATATTATATATTTTTTAAACCTGATCATTTAAATATCATTCAACATTTAATTCAATGTGATTTCTAACCACTGATCAGATCCATTCCCTTCGTTTAATAGAAAGAGAAACCAAAGCCCAGAGGTTAAATAACTCATCCAAGAGGACGCAATTAGGAAATGGTGAATCTGTGTTAAGAGAAAGAGTGGAAGGCTGGAAAAACAAATCAAACTTTAACTGTCAGTCTAAAGGATTTTTGACTCAATTCTGAAATCAATGTGAGCCACAAAAGGTTTTTAAGAAATAAACTACACAATAAGAGTTGTGTGTCAAGAAGAGTAAAAAAGGGGGCAAAGAGGGAAAATAATTTACTCCAGTTAAAAGTGAAGAGAAGGAACAGATGCAAAAGTCTTTGAAGATTTAGAATCAAGGCTTAGCTTCTGATTAGAAGCAAGGAACAAAAGGACTAACTAAAGATGATTTGGGGATTTTTCAGGATGGCAAACTGGAAAGACGGCTATCTCAATAACTGAGGTTGGGAAAATATCCTGTCACATCCTCATTAGTTTACGCTAGTCTGTTTCCTAGATGTATAGTTTGCTTCCTAAGGAGGCTGTCTGGGAGACAACAGGCCTCTACTTCTCTTCTGCTCCTCATATTACCTAGCACAAGGCTGAACTGAATAGTTCCAAGTAAACATTTGGTGAATTGAAGGCATATTCTCCACTTTAACAAAATGGCAATCATATTGTTGCAAATGGATTTTGAAGGGGAACTAAAACAATTTTGAATAAAAAATAGTAAATCAGAATGTGGCCTTAAAAAAAAGTAAGAATGAGAATGTGAACAAGGAGTCTAAAAGCCTAAAAGAAATATTAAATTATTCATGGCATGAAGAATAACAAAGAGGTATGAGGACAAATCCTGGTACAGGTCCTCAGAAAAGCCATTGGGGAGTAGAATTGAGCAGGGCATGGAATTGGGTTACACATCTTGAGCACAAGACTTCCTGGCATAGACAACCTTATTCACAAGAGGCCCAAACAATCAGTCCCTGCGTTCAACAAAGTACTTCATTGTTCCTTTTTTTTTTTAACTAATAACTTAGAGCAATTGATGATGAAACAACCAATCTTAACGATACTCATGTACCAAAAAAACACATACACACAAAGTTTACACACCTCCTGCCTCTATGACTTACCAGGCCCACTCTTTTCCTTCTAAAGAGAAATCTCAGGAGGGAGAGAGAGAAAAGGAAAAAGGGAAGTAGGTCGGTTGAGGTCAAGAAAAAGAGAAAACTGCAAAAGTTCAGCTCACTCACTCCTGCTGGTCACATAATAGCTCTGGCAACAGAGGGCCAAGGTATACCCAGGGATTAGATGCCTGCCATCTGCCAGATCATGCAGATAGCCTTTCCTAAGCAGACTTTCCAAATCACTAATAAAGCAATTTTCAACTTAAAAAACTTTTTTTTGAAAATTTTTAAAAATTCAATTTTTTTTTTTTAATTAAGACAATTTTTTTAAAGCAGGAGACCCTTTCTTCAAAACTCTTGTACAGAAGTTCAATATAAAACATAAAAAGTAGAGCTGCTCTAGCTAGATGAAGCTGAGAGGGGACTGGAAGTCTCTTCTGCTCAGTAACCCCCCTCCAGGGACCAACTCCTGAGAAGGCACATCTGTGAAAATCCTAGGGTTCCCAGAAATGGATTCTTCCCAATTTGGGGGAAAGTCTGGTTCATACTTTTGCCTCAGCTTCACTACCTATAAAAGAGAGCTTTGAAAACAGCTTGAAAGACTAAGAGCCATACTGACAAACAGTAACAAAAAATTTAAAATTATAAATGTTAACAGTAAACTGGTAAGACAACTAGAAAGTATTTAAGAAATACAAATTCTAAGAACTTTGAGAATGGAACACAGTCAGGCTTAGTCTGATATTTAAAAAGTCCTAGGGAAGTATAATAAGTGTTTTTACTGCTATAGTCCTCTGGGTAACAAAAGCCAAGAGAACTTTACTTGCTCTAGGCCACTAGTTAGGATAATTTCCTTTCATAATTGCTGACAGGAACTGAAGTATTTTGAAATAGTAAATGTCAAGAATAAGGCCAGGAAATTGATTTTCAATGTTGTATTCAAAATATACAATGAAAGTGGAGACACACACACACACACACACACACACACACAACCACACAAAAGATATAAACAATTAGGAGCTTCTTTTTAAAAGTAATCCACTTCCAGGCTTTTGAACCGTAATATATTTGAGACAGATGGCTTATGCAGAACAAAAACAGTCACCATCAGAGTGTAAACCCACCATGGTTAACAATAATTATAATTTTCATATATTATACTTACAGTGTGATAGTTCCTGCACCAGAGGTTTTATATATATTATCTCATTTGTTGCCTTATTGTGAAGATGAAGACAGAGTTAATACTACCTCTTATACTTTTAGAAAACTTAGCTGAGAGCAAAGATTATTACTTTTTGTAAGCTAAAGGGGATGGAGTGGGGATCATTCCTAAGCAAGGGGACCAAAAGGAGATAAGCTAAAATAGCACACCAAAGAGACATCAAATAGGAATGGTAACATTGGTCTCAATGTTACCATATATATACATTAAACGTTTCTAGCCTAGAACACATATATGTGTAATGAAACAAGGGCAAAGATGGTGGACTCTAGCCCAGCTTTGTCCAATACAGTAGTTACTTGCTTCAAGTGGTAATTTAAATTTAAATCAAATCAAATAAAAAATTCAATTGCTTGTTTGCACTAGCCACATTTCAATGCTCATTAGCCATACATGGCTACTGGACAGCACAAATATAAAACATTTCCATCACTACAGAAAGTTCTATTGGATAACATTGCTTTAAGCAGAAAACCTTTGACTGTATTCAAAAACAGCAGTAGGCACTCAAAAAATGTTTGGTGAGTGAATGAATAAAAGGAAGACAGACAGGCTGTAACAGGCCATTGAAAAAATTGGGCAGAGGAAAAGAAACTAACAATAATAGCTAACATTTACTGAGCATTTACCACAGCCAGGTACTATTCTAAACGCTTTACATTACTAATTTAATTAATCCCTAATAACTCTGTGAGGCATTTACTATCATTACCCTCATCTTATAGACTGGAAAGCTAAGGCTCAGAGAGGGTCAGTAACTTTCCCCAGATCCAGGGTTTGCTCTAGAATCCAGAGCCTTTATTTTATTTATTTATTTATTTTTTTCTTTTTCTGTGTCCGGCAACGGATGGCAACCCTCAGTGTCGCCCCCGTACCGGACCGGGACCAGCAACGGGATCGCAACCCTCGGCGTCGCTCCCGCGCCTCGCTCAGCCAGTGAGCGGGAACCGGTCCGTATGTTGGATCCGAACCCTCAGCGGGAGCGCCGCCGCACCTCCCAAGCGGCGCACTACAGCAGTGCGCCACCGGGCCGGCCCCAGAGCCTTTATTTTTAATCATTATGCTATACTACTTTTCTTTCTTTTTTTTTTTTTCTGGCTGGCCAGTACAGGGATCCAACTACTTTTTAAAATAGACAAATAATAATTGCTTATATTTATGGAATACAATGAGATGTTTTGATATAAGTACAGTAGGCCCCCAGTATCTGCAGTTTTGCTTTCCACTTCCCAAGGTTTCAGTTACCTGTGATCAACTGCAACTGCTGTCCGAAAATATTACAGTATTTTGAGAAAGGGAGAGACCACATTCACATTAACAGTATATTGTTATAACTGTTCTATTTTATTATTACTTATTGTTGTTAATCTCTTACTGTGCCTAATTTATGAATTAAACTTTATCACAGATATATATGTATAGGAAAAAACAGTACAGGGCTGGCCAATTAACTCACTTGGGAGAGCATGGTACTAGAAACACCAAGGTCAAGGGTTCAGATCTCCTTACCAGCCAGCCACCAAAAAAACCAAAAAGCACAAAACCAAAAACATAGTACATATAGGATTCAGTACTATCTGCAGTTTCAGGTATCTACTGGGGGTCTTGGAATGTAACCCCCTTGGTAAGGGGGGGGAATACTATATTATGTAGAATGATTAAATCAACAAAATTAACGTTCATCACTGCACATCATTTTTTGTAGTGACACATTTGAAATTTACTCTCTCAGCAAACTTGAAATATATGTTATTATTAACTATCATCACAATGCTGTGCAATAGATTTCAAAAACTTATTTCTCCCATTTACCTGAAACTTTTTATCCTTTGACCAACATATTCCCATTCCTTACCCACCTCCCAGGCTCTGGTAATCACCATTCTACTCTTTACTTCAAGTTTGACCTTTTTAAAAAAAATTTGACCTTTTTTTTTTTTTTTTTTAAAAAAGATGACCAGTAAGGGGATCTTAACCCTTGATTTGGGGCTGTTGGCACCACGCTCTCCCAAGTGAGCTAACCGGCCATCCCTATATAGGGATCCGAACCCACGGCCTTGGTGTTATCAGCACCACACTCTCCCAAGTGAGCCACGGGCTGTCCCCAAGTTTGACTTTTTTACACTCCACATATAAGTGAGATCATACGGTATTTGTCTTTCTGTGCCTGGCTTATTTCACTTAGCATAATGTCCTCCAGGTTCATCCAAGTTGTCACAAATGACAGAATTTCCTTCTTTTTTAAAGCTGTACATATAGTATTCTATGTGTATGATGGTACCTCAAAAAGTTCATGGAAAAATAGAATTAAAAGATAATACAAATCTTTCCATGAACTTTTTGAAGTACATCTACTCATCCTTTGATGGACACTTAGGCTGATTCTATACCTTGCCTACTGTGAATAATGCTGCAATAAACATGGGGCTACAAACATCTCTTCCACATACTGATTTCAGTTCCTTCAGATATATACTCAGAAGTAGGATTGCCAGATCATATGATAGTTCTATTTTTAGTTTTTTGAGGAACCTCAGTATTGTTTTCCATAATGACTATATTAATCTACATTCCCACCAACAGTGTGCAAGAGTTCCCTTGCCAGGACTTGTTATCTTTCATGTTCAGCCATTCTAATAAGTGTAAGGTGATATCTCATTGTCACTTTAATTTGCATTTCCATAATGATTAGTGATGTTGAGCATTTTTTCATGAACCTGTTGGCCATTTGTATGTCTTCTTTTGAGAAATGTCAGTTCAGTTCCTTTGCCCATTTCTTATGTTATTTATTTTCTTGCTATTGAGTTGAGTTCCTTATATATATTTTGGATATTAATGTCTTATCAGATGTATGGTTTGAAAATATTTTCTGCCACTCTGTGGGTAGTCCCTTTATTCTGTTGTTTCCTTTGCTGTGTGGAAGCTTTTTAGTTTGATGCAACCTCATTTATCTATTTTTGCTGTTGTTGCCGGTGTTTTCAAGATCATATCCAAAAAACCGTTGTCCAGACCAATGTTGTGGAGTTTTCCCTGTTTTCTTCTAGTAGTTTTACAGCTTCAGACTATACTACTATATTACTTCTATTATATACTACACTACTTCTATTATATAACAACTATATTTCAAAATTTTGCTATAATGGAAAAAAATTTATTTAAAGTCAGTCTTCCATGCATTTGCCAGTCCAGTTCACAGTGAAGAGAATAAGAAAAGGAATGGTGAAATAAAACGAGATTGGCAGGACATATGCCAAAATGTTGATACTAGTCTTATCCATAGGTCTTGAGATTAAGGGCAATTTTATTTTACTGTTCCTACTAACTCTATCTTCTAAATGTTTCCATAGTGATCATGTATCATTTATGTAATAATAACAAAAACAATAAAAATATTATTTTTTAGGCAAGATGAAAATACAATCATCTTAAAAATTCCTAAGACGAATATCAAATCAAGCCTCATTCACTTCACTCTCAAACATGAGGGAGACCTTCTAACTGATCTCTTGGCTACCAGTCTCTCTCATACTAAGCCATTCTGCATCTTGCCATCATTTACTCTGTCATGCTAGTAATCTCTGTTCAGAATCCAATACACCAAGCATAAAATAGAATCTTCTTGGCTTTATGCAAAGCATTTTTGAATAGCTGACCCAATTCAACCTTTCCACCTTTACCTACAAGTACTATCCTAACAAATCCTCAGTTCTTCTAAGAGAAAGCTGGCAGAAAGGGCCCAGGCCACAGAGTCATAGACCTTGGCCAATATATAATGTCTTGGCTTCAGTTCCTTCAATGGAGAGTTTGTTGTGAAGATTAAATCTTTAAATAAGGAAATCACCCAGCATACAACAAGCCTTCAATACATGGTGGTGGATCTCACTGTCATTATTAGCCCAATGGGTTTTTTATTCACTGACTTCTCAAAAAGCCTTGCACTTTTACATCTATGCTTTATATATCACTATTTTGTTCCTTTCTGAGTTCCTTCCCTATCTTCTAACATCTTTTTAAAATTCAAATTCCAGTTCAAATCCCCTCCTCCAAAAAGGCTTCCCTGATTCTTCCAAGTTAATGTGACCTCTAGCTCCTTTGAATATCTATAGCACTTAGGGTTTATCCTACCAAAATGGTGGTGTCCTAATTGATTTTATTAATTCTCTTTCTATGTGTGTAAGTCCTAGATCCCCAATTAGAGTGTAAAATTCTTGCTAGCAGACTCTCAATTTTATATATATCTTTATACCTTTCTGATGTCTGACACATCACCAGGTATACAGTAGATGTGCAAGAAATATGTTATTCTGATTTATGGGTTTGGAACAACGTTATCAGAATAAAAATACTGGCTGAATATTTTTGTAGTAGACTAATAAGCCAACAATTCTATATGAGGATACTTCAAAAATTTTGTGGAGGAGTTCCGGTGAAGATGGCAGAATAGACAGTCCCTAGCATCACTCTCCCACAAATCAACCAATTTACAACTATAAAAATGTAACAACAGCCAAGCTGGGACCGCTGGAGCTCAGGGGAAGAAGAGAGACCTATGTAGTGCATAAAGGTAGGAGAAACCACAACGAGAGAAAGAAAAAACTGCTCAGAGCATTTCGGGCCATGGCCGCTTTAAGGCTGGAGCTGCTGAGCACATGGAGCAGGAGCCAGCAGAAGCTGCAGCTGTGCCCTTCAGACGGAAATGCTTGGAGGTGGCAGGGGAGAAGACAGCCTTGATGGCCCCCAGGACAGCAAGACTACTAATAGGGTTCCCATGGACCCATGCAGGAGTGAGGGGCGAGAACAGCTGAAAAAGGGGAGCCATTCAGAGGCCAGTGAGTCATCGCAAGGGACTGGCACAGGGCCCATCCCATGGGAAGTATTTAGGGCACAGGCAGTAGGGGATACAGGCCCATGAGGAGAACACTGGGAGACAGCAAGGACAGCCGATCCACCCCCCAGTCAGCGCAAGACCACTCAGAGGAGACTGGTCGGGAATGCAGAATTGCATGGCGTGAAGTTTGATGAAAAAACTCAGGCCCAAATCAGAGTTTCCACACAACCCAGGTGCACTGGGTCTCTGGAGAGCTGGAAGTACCTACAAGGTTACCCATTAAACCCTGTGCTGCACAAAAAGCCTTCCCAAGGGAAACAGCAGCAAAGCAGCAACTTAGCTTAACCACACAGGTCAAGTACTGGTTCCCACCAGGAATTTCCCCCAAGTTAGAAGTAAGCAAAGGACGAAAAATTAGTTCCAGCCCAGGAACACCACCAGTGCCTCAGGGCCCACCAGGGGACCTGAGTTATGGAGCCAGGGACTGGACACCCCCCACCTCCCACAACCAGGCACACAGCCAGCACCTGGGGGCCCTGCTGAGGGGTCCAGGGCATGGAGCCAGGATCAGAACCCCCTACCTGCCCACAACCAGGCACACCACCAGCACCAAGGAACATGCCAAAAACATCACCTCCATGTGGGGGGCCAACCACAGCCAGCACAATAACCACGGCTGCCACAAAAGTGGCTAGACATCACAACCACCACATAGATGGTCTGCTAGCCACTGGAGTGCATTGACACGAGAAGAGTCACCAGCATAGACCAAAGAAAAGAAGAGGATGTCTCTCCACAAAGCCCATTCCAGAGTGACAGAAGAAGCAGCTGCTCTATGATAATATTGGGGGACCTGAACACACATATCAGCATTGGACAGATCATCTAGGCAACAAATCAACAGAGTAACCATTACTCTTTCAGAGGGAGAGAAGAAATCTAGGGTTATCAGTGGTGGGAGGGGGGAAGGGAAAGGGGGATAGGGAGAGATTGGACAAGCGGCATAAAGAATATGTACAATTTGTAACAATATACATACTAGTAATATTGATTTGATCAACATATGTCAACATTGAATCCCCAAAATATGTATAATCAATTATGATTCAATAAAAAAAAAAGTTTGTGGAAAAATAGAATTGAAAAATATACAGGGCTGGCCAATTAGTTAAATTGGTTGAGCACTGCCTTATAACACCAAGGTCACAGGTTCAGATCCCTGTACTGGCCAGCCAACCAAAAAAAAAAATTTTTTTTTTTTTGTCTTTTTTGTGACCGGTAAGGGGATCACAACCCTTGGTGTGGTGTCCCCTGCACCGCGCTCAGCCAGTGAGCGCACTGGCCATTCCTATATAGGATTCGAACCCGTGGCGGGAGCGTCGCTGCGCTCCCAGCGCTGCACTCTCCCGAGTGCGCCACGGGATTGGCCCAACAAAAAAATTTTTAAAAAAAGAAAGAAAGATAATATGAATTTTTCTATAAACTTTTTGAAGTACCCTTATATAAAAATGGAAAGTTTCAAGTAAACAGTATAATTTAATTCTGTAATTTAGTACCACTGACCGTTCATGTAAGCCATATTCAAGCCATATGACTCCTCTCTAGTGCAATATAAATATATAAAATATTAGCAATAAATAACCCTAAGTGAATAACACTTTAAGTTTCCGAGATGTCTTCCACATAAGCACTAATTAAATATACATTAAATTAAATTGTCTTATTTGGTCTCATTGAAAATATACTTGCCTCACTAAAATATCAAGATAACTAAAGTGATAAAGATTCAGATACTGATTACTAAAAAGTGATGATCATATAACCTTTTTGTGTATAAAAATAATTCTCAAAGAGGCAAACTATGTCTCCTCACATGAGTGCTAAAAGTTTTGGGTAGATAGCTTAAGGGCATAATTTTGCTTTATTCTCATTCACTGATTTAATTATGATTCCTCATAAAGAAATTAGGAAAATTCAATAACCACATAAAGACCAGTGTCTTCTCTCTGAGAAATTAATAATTCAGCAATAGGAAGTAGCTGTTCTAATGAGCTGCTACTAATGTTCTAATGTGAGTAAATCAACTTGAGAGACAGAGGAAGTTGCTTTACCAAATACAGTTAATTATCAAGAAATTAAGTCATAATGGGTAGAAAAAGACCTAGAGCACAGCTAAACCCCAGCAAGACAGATTCAGCATGATAAATCCTGAATCCTTCTTTTCAGCTGTCAGTGCTATTCTAGCAAGCCTCCAATAATGTTTCAGCTTTCTCACTGATCCACAGAAGGGAGAAAAGCCATTACCTAAGGATGTTGGGATGAGAGAGTCTATTCATGAGCTGTACTTCTTTCAGCATGTTTGCTCGGTTACTGCTCAACGTGTTCATCTTAAGAGCCATCACCTGACCAGAAGCCCGGTGGCGTACCTAGAAATTAAAATAGAACAGGAAAAGAGTGTCAAGGGCAGCAACTATATAGGAGGTCGAAGTCTCCACATGTAACACATGCCAAGATGTTTTAGTACAAGTTTGGATAAAACAGACATCTAATTACATTAGTCTCACTTCCATTAATGAAGATGAATTTATTCTATCCAAGACCAAAATTGTTTCACATTGAGCTGGCCAGAAAAACATTGTTAAAAACATCTTAAATAATCATGTCTCTTTTTTAATGTCTTAGAAAAAAATGAGGGAAAATTTTTAGGGTGGTTCCTATGGCTCACATTGGTGAGTCTTAGGATACCAACAGGAAGGGTCCCTTCTGAGGAATTTTAAGTGTGAATATGAATTATAAAAATAGGATACTACAACCACATACTCAAACTCTCCCCTAAGCACCATAAAAATATACCTATAAGAAAAAAAGCAATGCATGTTAAATATAAAAAGAAGTCAGCAAAACTTTTAGAGCTAATATTGTAGTAACCCAAAACAAAGCACATTATAATCATTTAAACACACTCAAGTTAGATACCACAAACATGGGCCACACCACTTACACTATACCCAGTCTACCTCTAAAAGCATTCACCCTCTATAGAATTCAATCTATATTACATGTGTAAACAATATTTTATAATTTCAAAGCACGCTCCACAGGTTTCAAAAGCCATAATACTTTACTTGCAAGAAAATAAACTATGTGTTCACCCTCTATATGCAGTAGTAACAAAATAAGACTACCAGAGAAAATATTCTGTCTTACCCAAAATAAGTTCAGTTACTTGTTGAGATGTGTGTGTTTCCTACTCAGGAATTATGAATGAGGCAGTAGAAAAATCTTAACATCTCAAAGACCTCATTATTTCTGGTTAAAAAACAATTCGTTTCAGATCTTGTACAACAAGGACTTGTTATGCAAAAATGTCAACATTCTATGGATTTTAGGAGTATTATTTTAGTACATTATACTTGACCAAGCGGGAATTCCAACAGAAAATATGACAACCTACTTTAACTCATCAACCTCCAGGAACTCCCTGAAATGACAATAGTCCCAGAAGTTTAACATATCTACTAATACAGGACAGAATTCAAAGAAACAATGTTTCAGAGTGGCCAGATGGGGGGGGGGGGGGCACAAAGGGGGGGGGGGGGCACAAAACACTCAGAGCCACACAAACCCTGATCAGAAAAACCGCAGCAGAACACGCGCTGCCCCCCCCTCCCCCCCCTC